>NC_059220.1:63369734-63554734 GCF_020615455.1 Coregonus clupeaformis | reverse complement strand
AAACACATTCTCAAGCAGCTCATGATGTGCTGGTAAACACATTCTCAAGCAGCTCATGCTGTGCTGGTAAACACATTCTCAAGCTGCTCATGCTGAGCTGGTAAACACATTCTCAAGCAGCTCATGATGTGCTGGTAAACACATTCTCAAGCAGCTCATGCTGTGCTGGTAAACACATTATCAAGCAGCTCATGCTGTGCTGGTAAACACATTCTCAAGCTGCTCATGCTGAGCTGGTAAACACATTCTCAAGCAGCTCATGATGTGCTGGTAAACACATTCTCAAGCAGCTCATGCTGTGCTGGTAAACACATTCTCAAGCTGCTCATGCTGAGCTGGTAAACACATTCTCAAGCAGCTCATGATGTGCTGGTAAACACATTCTCAAGCAGCTCATGATGTGCTGGTAAACACATTCTCAAGCTGCTCATGCTGAGCTGGTAAACACATTCTCAAGCAGCTTGCTGTGAGTTAATGCCAAAGACATCATCTTTCCCTCCTTCCCTCACCACTCCTTTGGTTACTCCAGCAGCATGACCAATATGTCATTATCCCCATAGTAAAACGCAGGCCATGCAGGCAGCCCTCAAGAGTTTGTCTCAACACTCCCTGGCCACAGCTACATGAGGCTGGGAGGGATAGTAGCAAGCTGCAGCTACATGAGGCTGGGAGGGATAGTAGCAAGCTGCAGCTACATGAGGCTGGGAGGGATAGTAGCAAGCTGCAGCTACATGAGGCTGGGAGGGATAGTAGCAAGATGCAGCTACATGAGGCTGGGAGGGATAGTAGCAAGCTGCAGCTACATGAGGCTGGGAGGGATAGTAGCAAGCTGCAGCTACATGAGGCTGGAAGGGATAGTAGCAAGCTGCAGCTACATGAGGCTGGGAGGGATAGTAGCAAGCTGGAGCTACATGACGCGGGTGGGATGGTAGCAAGATGTAGATACATGAGGCTGGGAGGGAGAGTAGCAAGATGCAGCTACATGAGGCTGGAAGGGATAGTAGCAAGATGCAGCTACATGAGGCTGGGAGGGATAGTAGCAAGCTGGAGCTACATGACGCGGGTGGGATAGTAGCAAGATGCATGAGGCTGGGAGGGATAGTAGCAAGATGCAGCTACATGAGGCTGGGAGGAATAGTAGCAAGCTGCAGCTACATGAGGCTGGGAGGGATATGAGCAAGCTGCAGCTACATGAGGCTGGAAGGGATGGTAGCAAGATGCAGCTACATGAGGCTGGGAGGGATATGAGCAAGCTGCAGCTACATGAGGCTGGGAGGGATAGTAGCAAGCTGGAGCTACATGACGCGGGTGGGATAGTAGCAAGATGCAGCTACATGAGGCCGGGAGGGATAGGAGCAAGATGCAGCTACATGAGGCTGGGAGGGATAGTAGCAAGATGCATGAGGCTGGGAGGGATAGTAGCAAGCTGCAGCTACATGAGACTGGGAGGGATAGTAGCAAGATGCAGCTACATGAGGCTGGGAGGGATAGTAGCAAGATGCAGCTACATGAGGCTGGGAGGGATAGTAGCAAGCTGCAGCTACATGAGGCTGGGAGGGATAGTAGCAAGATGCAGCTACATGAGGCTGGGAGGGATAGTAGCAAGATGCAGCTACATGAGGCTGGGAGGGATAGTAGCAAGCTGCAGCTACATGAGACTGGGAGGGATAGTAGCAAGATGCAGCTACATGAGGCTGGGAGGGATAGTAGCAAGATGCAGCTACATGAGGCTGGGAGGGATAGTAGCAAGCTGCAGCTACATGAGACTGGGAGGGATAGTAGCAAGATGCAGCTACATGAGGCTGGGAGGGATAGTAGCAAGCTGCAGCTACATGAGACTGGGAGGGATAGTAGCAAGATGCAGCTACATGAGGCTGGGAGGGATAGTAGCAAGATGCAGCTACATGAGGCTGGGAGGGATAGTAGCAAGATGCAGCTACATGAGGCTGGGAGGGATAGTAGCAAGATGCAGCTACATGAGGCTGGGAGGGATAGTAGCAAGCTGCAGCTACATGAGACTGGGAGGGATAGTAGCAAGCTGCAGCTACATGAGACTGGGAGGGATAGTAGCAAGATGCAGCTACATGAGGCTGGGAGGGATAGTAGCAAGATGCAGCTACATGAGACTGGGAGGGATAGTAGCAAGCTGCAGCTACATGAGGCTGGGAGGGATAGTAGCAAGCTGCAGCTACATGAGGCTGGGAGGGATAGTAGCAAGCTGCAGCTACATGAGGCTGGGAGGGATAGTAGCAAGCTGCAGCTACATGAGGCTGGGAGGGATAGTAGCAAGCTGCAGCTACATGAGGCTGGGAGAGATAGTAGCTAGATGCAGCTACATGAGGCTGGGAGGGATAGTAGCAAGATGCAGCTACATGAGGCTGGGGGGGATAGTAGCAAGATGCAGCTACATGAGGCTGGGAGGGGTAGTAGCAAGATGCAGCTACATGAGGCTGGAAGGGATAGTAGCAAGATGCAGCTACATGAGGCTGGGAGGGATAGTAGCAAGATGCAGCTACTTGAGGCTGGGAGGGATAGTAGCAAGATGCAGCTACATGAGGCTGGGAGGGATAGTAGCAAGATGCAGCTACATGAGGCTGGGAGGGATAGTAGCAAGATGCAGCTACATGAGGCTGGAAGGGATAGTAGCAAGATGCAGCTACATGAGGCTGGGAGGGATAGTAGCAAGATGCAGCTACATGAGGCTGGGAGGGATAGTAGCAAGATGCAGCTACATGAGGCTGGGAGGGATAGTAGCAAGATGCAGCTACATGAGGCTGGGAGGGATAGGAGTTTAGGAGCCAGGCAGGCATTATTAATGTTAGTCATAATGTAATCATGTAGTAATAACATCTTTCTTATGGCAAATAAACCTGAAACTCGACCTTGAGGGTTTTGGTTTGAAGGCACCACACATTAACACCACACAGAGTTGGCCCACTGAACACCACACATTAACACCACACAGAGTTGGCCCACTGAACACCACACATTAACACCACACAGAGATGGCCTACTGAACACCACACATTAACACCACACAGAGTTGGCCCACTGAACACCACACATTAACACCACACAGAGATGGCCCACTGAACACCACACATTAACACCACACAGAGGTGGCCCACTGAACACCACACATTAACACCACACAGAGGAGGCCCACTGAACACCACACAGAGTTGGCCCACTGAACACCACACATTAACACCACACAGAGGTGGCCCACTGAACAATGGCCAACTGACCTCTCTGCAGCGTCCACTGTTTACCCCCGGAAAGCTGTTGTTGTTAGCGGCAGGCAGCAGGAAACGGGAGGGTGTGTTTGTTGGAGGATGATCATCATCAGTCTTGAGGAAAACTGAACATGAGACACAGCGGAGTGAAAAACGTGTGTGTATTAACCCCTCCCTGTCTCTACCCTTCTGTCTGACTGTAGTTAACCCCTCCCTGCCTCTACCCTTCTGTCTGACTGTAGTTAACCCCTCCCTGTCTCTACCCTTCTGTCTGACTGTAGTTAACCCCTCCCTGTCTCTACCCTTCTGTCTGACTGTAGTTAACCCCTCCCTGCCTCTACCCTTCTGTCTGACTGTAGTTAACCCCTCCCTGTCTCTACCCTTCTGTCTGACTGTAGTTAACCCCTCCCTGTCTCTACCCTTCTGTCTGATTGTAGTTAACCCCTCCCTGTCTCTACCCTTCTGTCTGACTGTAGTTAACCCCTCCCTGCCTCTACCCTTCTGTCTGACTGTAGTTAACCCCTCCCTGTCTCTACCCTTCTGTCTGACTGTAGTTAACCCTCCCTGTCTCTACCCTTCTGTCTGACTGTAGTTAACCCCTCCCTGTCTCTACCCTTCTGTCTGACTGTAGTTAACCCCTCCCTGCCTCTACCCTTCTGTCTGACTGTAGTTAACCCCTCCCTGTCTCTACCCCTTCTGTCTGACTGTAGTTAACCCCTCCCTGTCTCTACCCTTCTGTCTGACTGTAGTTAACCCCTCCCTGCCTCTACCCTTCTGTCTGACTGTAGTTAACCCCTCCCTGTCTCTACCCTTCTGTCTGACTGTAGTTAACCCCTCCCTGCCTCTACCCTTCTGTCTGACTGTAGTTAACCCCTCCCTGTCTCTACCCTTCTGTCTGACTGTAGTTAACCCCTCCCTGTCTCTACCCTTCTGTCTGACTGTAGTTAACCCCTCCCTGTCTCTACCCTTCTGTCTGACTGTAGTTAACCCCTCCCTGCCTATACCCTTCTGTCTGACTGTAGTTAACCCCTCCCTGCCTATACCCTTCTGTCTGACTGTAGTTAACCCCTCCCTGTCTCTACCCCTAGCATTACCAGATGTCCCCACTAGCATTACCAGATGTGTCCCCACTAGCATTACAAGGTGTGTTCCCACTAGCATTACTTTCATTCCTTTTAGAAATATGTATGGAATCCGTGGGAGTTCTTCCAGAGACACTGACATCTTTAAATCTATCACACTTCTCCTTCCTCCTCCTTGTGAAAAACTGCACTACAGAAGCCTGGTCCTGTAATCATAAGGTGTGTCAGAGTAGGGTGTCCTGTCCAGAGTAGGGTGTCCTGTCCAGAGTAGGGTGTCCTGTCCAGAGTAGGGAGTAGGGTGCATTCCAGGGGACTACCTAATGAAGCTGGTTGAGAGAATGCCAAGAGTGTGCAAAGCTGTCATCAAGGCAAAGGGTGGCTACTTTGAAGAATCTAAAATATATTTTGATATGTTTAACACTTTTTTGATTACTACATGATTCCATGTGTGTTATTTCATAGTTTTGATGTCTTCACTATTATTCTACAATGTAGAAAATAGCAAAAATAAAGAAAATCCCTTGAATGAGTAGGTGTCCAAACTTTTGACTGGTACTGTATATATTGTTTTTGTGTTTCCCCTTTCAACATGTATAGACCGCCCTAGTTGGTGCTTAGGTAGCTTAGTGGTTAAGAGCGTTGTGCCAGTAACCGAAAGGTCGCTGGTTCTAATCCCCGAGCCGACTAGGTGAAAAATCTGTCGATGTGCCGTTGAGCAAGGCACTTAACCCTAATTGCTCCTGTAAGTCGCTCTGGATAAGAGCGTCTGCTAAAATGACTAAAATGTAAAAAAATATATAAATATGGGTGTGGTACACTTCCGGTGAAATGTTGTTTGTTTAGTAATAAAGTTACGTGGTGGAGCTTGAGTGTGCAGGCTCTGTGTCTTTTATACCGACTTCGGCCTTGCATCCCACTAAAGGATGGGAGTTTGAACACACTTGACAATGAGAGAGGACCATGGGATGCTTACGATCGGGCAATTTACATAGCAAGAGGGGCCCTGTACGCATCACTGACTGATTCCTTCATGGATTTACCATGTCTTCCACACTGTCAAACACACGGTACGGACATATTGGTCTCGCCTCCCGACAGCCATAAAAATAATATATTTTTTTGTTGATGGTTTCAGAATGAATCTCTCCAGTAATAAGTCAACTCCTACCATCTATGCATCTTTTGTAATCGTCATAACCATTCTGAATACATTATACAGGTATTTATGTTGTCATGGCGATAACTTATTAATGCCAACGCTTAGAAAGAGACGTTGTCAAAAATTTAACATTTAGTCCCTCCCATTGCTTATTTACGGTCCTTGTTAGTGGGCAGACTTCATTGTGTGTGTGTGTCTGTGTGTGTGTGTGTGTGTGTGTGTCTGTGTGTGTGTTTATTCATGCTTTCTTTTGAGGCCTGTGATTCGACAACATGCCAAAGCCCATTTGTGTTTGGTATAAATCCACAGTTAGTTGATCCCTGCCCAACACACAAACATCACGCCTCAATGGCTTGGCAACTCAACCGCCATCAGATCGGCTTATGTTTTTTAGATTGGATACCGACTGGGCTGAATGCCAAAATCCATAGTCAACCACTCCCCTCACACTTACTACACTCATCACATTTAATTAAACTGCCAATTTGTAAATAAATGGCAATGCATGGCAATGCCATTAACCACACAACACCATCACATGTGGTCTCTCTCAGGACCTTGACGTTCTGTTGTGGAGTGTTGGAGAGATTCTAGAATGTCTCATGGAAACGGTTCTATTGTTCCAGAATGAAAAGAGATTCATTGGCGTTTTTTTTGGCAGCCGAGATCTTTCTTATTGGCCAAAACCAAACACTGAGATTACACAGATTAAAGCTTTGCTTTATTGTGAGGCCTGGTGGTTGAAGGAGAAATAAGGACAGGTATGACAAACACCCATGAAAGAGGGGAAAATAAGTGAGAAAGTGAGTTGGTCGTATTTGTCAAGAAGTTATTGTCCTCTCATCTGCTCTATCAAATATGAATGTGTCAGTGCATACAGTCAGCTGTCTACTAGTTGTTAGTTTACCTGCTAGTTTCTCTATATAATATAAACATGCATGCGCCACACACACAAACACACACACCCTAACAAAAGGGGACCATTCATTCTTTGTGAGACGACTGGAATTCTGTTGCTGTATTTTTAGCAGAATGTTACTGCCAGAGCCAATCTGATACGGTTTACAGAATATTTCAATCATTGCTCAGTACATTAGAGGAAGTCAGATGGACGAATAAACCTATCCGTGTCCAATCCGATAAGAGGGTGTTTGTGCAGGCAAGGGCTAGAAGAGTGAAGAGGCTCCCTCGCTCTCCCTCTCCTTTCTCTCTCTAGCTCGCTGTGGACTGAGGGCTGCCTGGAAGGCTTCCACCCTGGCAGTTCCACCCTGGCAGTTCCACCCTGGCAGTTCCACCCTGCTCTGCTGCAGAGAAAGAGAGGAACGCCTTTTTTTCAGACGGTAATCATATGGTCTCTAAAAACTAGCAGACCATTCACGCTCTCTGTTTTCTTTGGCAAACGCTAGCCTGAGCAGCACTGCTCTGCCGCTGAGAAACCATATTGTTCCATTGCTACTTTGACCCGCCTACCCGCCACACAAACCTCACACACACCCTCCCTCTCTACTCCGACATTCATCCAGCCAACCCCCTTTTCAGTTTGCACATATCCGGCAACTGTATCAGTGCCAGAAAAAGAGAATAAATAAATTCAATACTGTAGTAAAAAAAACTACAAGAGGAGAAATAAATGAAAGACTGCAGTAAAAAAAAACTACAATAGAAATAAATTAAATACTGTAGTAAAAAAAACTACAAGAGGATAAATAAATGAAATACTATAGTAAAAAAAAATACAAGAGGAGAAATGGAAGATAAAAAAAGGCAACGTCACTTCATCAAAACAGAGGATAATGCCATAGTCAAGGGTTCTTCAATTCCGGTCCTGGAGGGCCGAAACACTTTTGTTTTTTATTTCTACCTGGTAGTTAATTGCACTCACCTGGTGTCCCAGGTCTGAATTAGCCCCTGATTAGAAGGAGAGGATAAAAAACAGAGGCGTTTCGGCCCTCCAGGACCAGAATTGAAGAACCCTGCCATAGTCCCTCAGGTCAGTAGTGGTTTTTCAGGAGGAAAGAGAAGTTTTGGCCGTGTTCCCTGGCTGAGAGCTGGCAATGTTACAGCGCTGGGCTTGTAGGTTGGATAGAACACATGGCTGCTGGCGGAACACAATGCAGTTCCATTCCAGAACCCACACAACAAACCCAAAGAAACAGATTTGTTTGGACTTAGTTTGAAACAAGTGGTTTGAAGTTAGGTTGTAACATTAATCTTTGACTAGACTGCATGTTCAGCACATGGTAGCGTTTATCAGGAGTCAAAAAGGCTCCTGTTATTGACATATTTTCATCAGACGTATACAATAACAAAATATTTGTCAAACTAAAAAAAGTAAAAGCCTGCTGTGAGAAGAAAAAAATATTGGTTATTTTGAGAAACTTCAGTGAAAAAAAAAAACACACTGGTCCTCCATGCATGAGTGAACTAAAGATGTCAGTCAAGGAGGCCAGACCTGGGTTCAAATACTACTCAAAATCATTTCAAATACTTAATAGGGGCTTAATTAAGCTTTCCTGTTGCAATGGAACAAATAGAACAGTCATAAACTGCAAACTCCGCCCATCTGGCGTTCCAGGCAGAGAAGTAAATAAAATAGTATTTGAACCCAGGTAAAGAGGCCAGGCCTTGAACCCGCAGATCACTGGCTGACCGTTGTTTTAATAAGCAGAGTCGCTCTCTTGATTTCCCCCCAAACTGTACTTCACTTCCTCTGCTAACAATTAGTCTCCAGAAGGCTATTTGTCAAATGTTTTGTGCCGATCCGTTTCCACCAGTCAGCTCCCCAGCTCACGTTACAATTGGCCGTTCCCTGCTATGCTATAGGGAAAAAACAAGCTCCTCAAAAAAATAGCAAGACTAAACAGCTGCTTACCAACCATACACGTACCAACATGGTGTCTATGCATTCAGTGCCATTGGTGGAAGGGAGTAATACAATGCTTGAATTGAAGCATACCTAAACATAAACAAGAACTGAATCCTCCTCCTTTGTGAGAAGTTCCACATTCTAAGATGTGAGACACAGCAGGCTTAATAAAACATCTCATATATATAACTGATTCTGGGGGCTGCTTGCAGTCGGGAGGGAGGGACAATAGGTCAATCATCATATAGTAGAGCATTGCTTTTTAGGTGTAAGGCTCATGGTGTAAAGAAATATGATGAGCCAACCTATTCAATATAACAATGAGATGTACAGAATAGCTGACATGTACAGTGCCTTCAGAAAGTATTCACACCCCTGGAATCTTTCCGAGTTTTGTTGTGTTACAGCCCGATTCTGTGTCACCGGCCTACACACAATACCCCATAATGTCGCTCAGTTGGTAGAGCAGGGATGTCGCTCAGTTGGTAGAGCATGGCGTTTGCAACGCCAGGGTTGTGGGTTCGATTCCCATGGGGGCCAGTATAAAAAAATAAAAATACATGTATGCACTCACTGACTGTAAGTCGCTCTGGATAAGAGCGTCTGCTAAATGACTTAAATGTAAATGTAAATGTCAAAGTGGAATTATGTTAGTAGACATTTTTACAAATTAATTAAAAACGAAAAGCTGTCTTGAGTCAATAAGTATTCAACCCCTTTGTTATGGCAAGCCTAAATAAGTTCAGAAGTAGAAATGTGCTTAACGAGTCACATAATATGTTTCATGGACTCACTCTGTGTGCAGTAATAGTGTTTAACATGATTTTTGAATGACCCCACACATACAATTATCTGTAAAGTCCCTCAGTCGAGCAGTGAATTTCAAACAGATTCAACAACAAAGACCAGGGTGGTTTTCCAATGCCTCGCAAAGAAGGGCACCTATTGGTAGACGGGTAAAAAATAAAAAAAAGCAGACATTGAATATCCCTTTGAGCATGGTGAAGTTATTAATTACACTTTGGATGGTGTATCAATACACCCAGTCACTACAAAGATACAGGCGTCCTTCCTAACTCAGTTGCCGGAGAGGAAGGAAACTGCTAAGTGATTTCACCATGAGGCCAAAGGTGACCTTAAAACAGTTACACAGTTTAATGGCTGTGATAGGAGAAAACTGAGGATGGATAAACAACATTGTAGTTACTCCACAATACTAAACGAGAGTGAAAAGAAGCCTGTACAGATTTTTTTTCTTCTCCAAAACATGCATCCTGTTTGCAATAAGGTACTAAAGTAAAACTGCAAAAAATGTGGCAAAGAAATGAACTTTATGTCCTGAATACAAAAGCGTTATGTTTGGGGCAAATCTAACACAACACATCACTGAGTACCACACTTCCTATTTTCAAGCATTGTGCTGGCTGCATTATGTTATGGGTATGCTTGTCATCGTCAAGGACTGGAGTTTTTTAGGATAAAAAGAAACGGAATAGAGCTAAGCAAGCACAGGCAAAATCGTAGAGGAAAACCTGGTTCAGTCTTCTTTCAACAGGACAATAACCTAAAACAAGGCCAAACATACACTGGAGTTTCTTAACAAGACGACATTGAATTTTCCTGAGTGGCCTAGTTACAGTTCTGACTTAAATCGTCTTGAAAATCTATGGCAAGACTTGAAAATGGCTGTCTAGCAATGATCAACAACCAACTTGACAGAGCTTGAAGAATTGTTTAACAAATATTGTGCAATCCAGGTGTGCAAAGCTCTTATAGACTTACTCAGAAAGACTCACAGCTGTAATCACTGACAAAAGGTGATTCTAACACGTATTGACTCAGGGGTGTAAATGAAAGATTTCTGTATTTCATTTTCAATACATTTGCTAAATATTCTAAAAACATGTTTTCACTTTGTCATTATGGGGTTTTGTGTATAGATAGGTGAGAATAAAACATATATTTAAATCATTTTGAATTCAGGCTGTAACAACAAGATGTGGAATAAGTCAAGGGGTGTGAATCCTTTCTGAAGGAACTGTACGTGTGTGAATGAAAGGTACCTAGACCGCCAGTGGCCCTCAGGTCATTTTAACCATAACCATACATGCTTTTCTCTATTCTATAGTAATTTAACACACTACAGTACTCACAGGTAGGTCTACAGTGCATTCAGAAAGTATTCATACCCATTGACTTATTCCAAATTGTGTTGTGTTACAGCCAGTACCCCATAATAACAAAGTGAAAATATGTTTTTAAAAATGTTTGCAAAGTTATTGAAAATGAAATACAGAAATATCTCATTTACACAAGTATTCACACCCCTGAGTCAATACTTTGTAGAAGCACCTTTGGCGGCGTTTACAGCTTTGAATCGTCTTGGGTATGTCTGTATCAACTTTGCACATCTGGATTTGGGGATTTTCTTGCATTCTTCCTTGCAGATTTTCTCAAGCTCTGTTAAGTTAGATGGGGAGCGGCGGTGAACAGCAATCTTCAAGTCTTTCCACCGATTTCCAATGGAATTAAAGTCTGGGCATTGGCTCGGCTACTCAAGGACTTTCCCATTCTTGTTCTGAAGCCATTCCAACGTTGCTTTGGCTGTATGCTTGGGGTCATTGTCCTGTTGGAACGTAAATCTTCACCCCAGTCTAAGGTCTTTTGCACTCTGAAGCAGGTTCTCATTAAAGATTTGCCTGTATTTGGCTCCATTCATTGTTCCCTCTATCCTTACCAGCCTCCCAGTCCCTGACGCTGAAAAGCATCCCCATAGCATGATGCTGGCACCAGCATACTTCACGGTATGGATGGTGTTAGATAGGTGATGAGCTGTGCCTGGTTTTCTCCAGACATAGCACTTTGCATTCAGGCCAAATAGTAAAATTTTGTCTCATCAGACCAAATCATATTTTGCCTTATGATCCCAGTCTTTCACGTACATTTGTCATGTGCCTTTTTCTCAGGAGTGGCTTCCGTCACTCGCCATAAAGCCCAGATTGGTGAAGTGCTTTAGAGATTGTTGTCCTTCTGGCAGGTTCTCACATCTCAGCCAAGGAACTCTGTTGTTCTGTCAGAGTGGTCATTGGGTTCTTGGTCACATTCCTGACCAAGGTCCTTCTTGCCCGGTTGCTCAGTCTCGGAGATCTACGGACAGTTCCTTGGTCTTCATGGTATAGTTTCTGCTCTGACATGCACTGTCACCTGTGGGACCTTATATAGACAGGTGTGTTTCTTTCTAAAGAATGTCCAAACAATTAAATTGGCCACAGGTGGACTCCAAAAATGTTGTAGTGACATCTCAAGGATGATCAAAGGAAATTGGATGCACCTGAGCTCAATTTGGAGTGTCTAAGCAAAGGGGTGTGAATACTTACGTATTTGCAAATATACAGTACCAGTCAAATGTTTGGACGCACCTACTCATTCAAGGGTTTTTCTTTATTTTTACTATTTTCTACATTGAAGAATAATAGTGATGACATCAAAACTATGAAATAACACATATGGAATCATGTAGTAACCAAAAAAAGTGTTAAACAAATCAAAATATATTTTAGATTTTAGATTCTTCAAAGTAGCCACCCTTTGCCTTGATGACAGCTTTGCACACTCTTGGCATTCTCTTGGCTGCTGGATATCAGGGTACCCAGCTGGTAGAATGGAAAGTATTCAGACCCCTTGACTTTTTCCACATTTCGTTACATTACAGCCTTATTTTAATATGGATTAAATGACTTTTTTCCCCTCATCATTCTACACACAATACCCCATAATGACAAAGTGAAAACACGTTATTATACATTTTTGCAAATGTATTAAAAAGTAAATAAAAATACTATTTACATAAGTATTCAGACCCTTTGCTATGAGATTCGAAATTGAGCTCAGGTGCATCCCGTTTCCATTGATCATCCTTGAGATGTTTCTACAACTTGATTGGAGTCCACCTGTGGTAAATTCAATTGATTAGACATGATTTGGAAAGGCACACACCTGTCTATACAGTGAGGGGAAAAAGTATTTGATCCCCTGCTGATTTTGTACGTTTGCCCACTGACAAAGAAATGATCAGTTTATAATTTTAATGGTAGGTTTATTTGAACAGTGAGACAGAATAACAACAAAAAAATCCAGAAAAACGCATGTCAAAAATGTTATAAATTGATTTGCATTTTAATGAGGGAAATAAGTATTTGACCCCCTCTCAATCAGAAAGATTTCTGGCTCCCAGGTGTCTTTTATACAGGTAACGAGCTGAGATTAGGAGCACACTCTTAAAGGGAGTGCTCCTAATCTCAGCTTGTTACCTGTATAAAAGACACCTGTCCACAGAAGCAATCAATCAATCAGATTCCAAACTTTCCACCATGGCCAAGACCAAAGAGCTCTCCAAGGATGTCAGGGACAAGATTGTAGACCTACACAAGGCTGGAATGGGCTACAAGACCATCGCCAAGCAGCTTGGTGAGAAGGTGACAACAGTTGGTGGGATTATTCGCAAATGGAAGAAACACAAAAGAACTGTCGATCTCCCTCGGCATGGGGCTCCATGCAAGATCTCACCTCGTGGAGTTGCAATGATCATGAGAACGGTGAGGAATCAGCCCAGAACTACACGGGAGGATCTTGTCAATGATCTCAAGGCAACTGGGACCATAGTCACCAATAAAACAATTGGTAACACACTACGCCGTGAAGGACTGAAATCCTGCAGCGCCCGTAAGGACCCCCTGCTCAAGAAAGCACATATACAGGCCCGTCTGAAGTTTGCCAATGGACATCTGAATGATTCAGAGGAGAACTGGATGAAAGTGTTGTGGTCAGATGAGACCAAAATCGAGCTCTTTGGCATCAAGTCAACTCGCCGTGTTTGGAGGAGGAGGAATGCTGCCTATGACCCCAAGAACACCATCCCCACCATCAAACATGGAGGTGGAAACATTATGCTTTGGGGGTGTTTTTCTGCTAAGGGGACAGGACAACTTCACCGCATCAAAGGGACGATGGATGGGGCCATGTACCGTCAAATCTTGGGTGAGAACCTCCTTCCCTCAGCCAGGGCATTGAAAATGGGTTGTGGATGGGTATTCCAGCATGACAATTACCCAAAACACACGGCCAAGGCAACAAAGGAGTGGCTCAAGAAGAAGCACATTAAGGTCCTGGAGTGGCCTAGCCAGTCTCCAGACCTTAATCCCATAGAAAATCTGTGGAGGGAGCTGGAGTGGAACAAAATCCCTCCTGAGATGTGTGCAAACCTGGTAGCCAACTACAAGAAACGTCTGACCTCTGTGATTACCAACAAGGGTTTTGCCACCAAGTACTAAGTCATGTTTTGCAGAGGGGTCAAATACTTATTTCCCTCATTAAAATGCAAATCAATTCATAACATTTTTGACATGCGTTTTTCTGGATATTTTTGTTGTTATTCTGTCTCTCACTGTTCAAATAAACCTACCATTAAAATTATAGACTGATCATGTCTTTGTCAGTGGGCAAATTTATAAAATCAGCAGGGGATCAAATACTTTTTTCCCCTCACTGTATAAGGTCCCACAGTTGACAGTGCATGTCAGAGCAAAAACCAAGCCATGTAGTCGAAGGAATTGTCCGTAGAGCTCAGAAACAGGATTGTGTCGAGGCACAGATCTTGGGAAGGGTACCATAAAATTTCTGCAGCATTGAAGGTCCCCAAGAACACAGTGGCCTCCATCATTCTTAAATGGAAGAAGTTTGGAACCACCAAGACTCTTCCTAGAGCTCGCCGCCCAGCCAAACTGAGCAATCGGGGGAGAAGGGCCTTGTTCAGGGAGGTGACCAAGAACCCGATGGTCACTCTGACAGAGCTCCAGAGTTCCTCTGTGGAGATGGGAGAACCTTCCAGAAGGACAACCATCTCTGCAGCACTCCCCCAATCAGGCCTTTATGGTAGAGTGGCCACATTATTAAAATGTTTAAAATGACCAGTGTTCAATGACTATGTACATAGGGCAGCAGTCTCTAAGATGCAGGGTAGAGTACCGGGTGGTAGCCAGCTAGTAGCAGTGACTAAAGTTCAGGGCAGGGTACTGGGGGGAGGCCGGCTAGTGGTGACTATTTAACAGTCTAATGGCCTGGAGATAGAAGCTGTTTTTCAGTCTCTCGGTCCAAACTTTGATGCACCTGTACTGTCTCCGCCTTCTAGATGGTAGTGGGGTGAAGAGGTCGTGTCTCGGGTGGCTGAGGTCCTTGATGATCTTCTTGGCCATCCTGTGACAGAACCCTGTGGTTGCGGACGGTGCAGTTGCCGTACCGAGCGGCGATACAGCCCGACAGGACGCGCTCAGTGGTGCATCTGTAGAAGTTCCTTAGGGTCTTAGGAGCCAAGACAAATTTCTTCAGCCTCCATATCGAGCAGTTTGTGTGCGCCAGATAGGGGTCAGTCCCCATATGTAAAATATTCCTCTCTAATGCAGGACAAACAAGATCATTAGCTGGATATGGAGGACTAACGGCAGTATCCTCATGGGAAAGAAAATAACAATCTGAAGAGATGCAGCGGTATCGAGATGATCGATGAGCCATCCAGTGATGCCAATAGAAATATCAATATGATCGCTGTTCCTAGGCCAATTATGATGGGGCGGTGTAATGAAAACCTTCCTTGGCTTATCCATCAAATACATTCAATCTTAACAGAGATATTTTCACTTTAAAATGGTTGAAACTAGACAAACATTGAGAAAGCCAAATCAATAATCCATCAACAAAAACAAATATTGAAATAAAGCTGTGTGTGTGTGTGTGTGTGTGTGTGTGTGTGTGTGTTTTATTGCAGTTTCGCAAAGAGCACCAAATGGATTTTAGCCATCTACTGCCTAAAGGAGAAATAATGCCTAGCGTATAGGCCTAGCTCGATAACACCGGGATATTTTATAGATGAGTGTTTTCCATTTAAATAGTGAAAGTGTGTCTTTCCTTTATTCGATTGCATTTTACAGCCATGAAAACACACTCATAATGTTTAATTGCTCTGGAGTAGCAGTGGGAGCTGAGAAAGAGCTGTTTATGCTGACCACACATGGACAATAACACTAGAATGTAGTTTACGAAAGTTCAAATCAGGAAGGCTGGTCTGAATGGCTCGTCACTTTTATTTCATCTAGTAAACCCAATATAACTCACATCGCTTCCCATCTTACCTCATTAGCATAGCAGGTATTTATATGGAAGTGTAATAATGTTACCTCATTAGCATAGCAGGTATTTATATGGAAGTGTTATAATGTTACCTCATTAGCATAGCAGGCATTTATATGGAAGTGTTATAATGTTACCTCATTAGCATAGTGTCACGTCTCTCCTCCTCCTTTACTAATAGCAAGCATGCGGAATGTCCTTCACCTATGAGCATGGCAATTCTACCACGCTTGCCGTTTAACCTATGGGCTCACTCGTGCAATAAACACTTTCCTTTCTTTCAACCAATGGGCATAAATCTGTGAGAGTATTTATATCAACTCAAACCTTGTGTCTCCCACTTGCTGTGACCTTTCCCCACCACCACCACCAACTGAAGGCTCGTCATTGGAATCTCATTCTCCCAGCGGGGGAGGGGGTACGATAATTACTGTTCTTAAGCAGAATGTAATGATTCTTTTGCACATATCCATGGTTGGTAGGTCACCTCTCAGGACTCAATGTCTTTATAATCTAAATCTAGACGGGTTGGGCTACTGATCTTATGACCTACAGATACAGTCATGCCAACATAAAACATTTGAATTCAATTAATCAATGCGGTACAAACATGGCATTTACAATACTGATCATCTATATAGCTACAATCCTTGGGCTTTACGATGAGGATAACATTATTAAATAGCTTTAATGATGCATTGCATTATGAATCTATTTGATGTACAGTATATTTATTGAATCACTGCAGTGTAAGGCCTACATGATTGTATACATTCAAGCCATATGCAGCCCAGCAAAAACAGATTCCTGTAAAAGCACTTTAAAGGTGATGTATTGTATAGTTTAACAGATCCCTGGGGAATGACCTCAAACTAAAGATCCCTGGTGAATGACCTCAAACCAAAGATCCCTGGGGAATGACCTCAAACCAAAGATCCTTGAGGAATGCAATCAAACACCGATCCCATAATACTCCCTGACTGCTGGTAGAAAGAAGTTGAACACCCCCCCCCACATACAGGGTCCCTGTGTTCTGAGGGTCCCTGGTTCGTCCGGTAAGGGACAGTGACAGGAATGGAAGATACTGTTAAAACACACACACCCCATCAATGCAACCATCCACAAATCTCTACACACTGTCGGTCTTACCTGGCGTGGGGCACATCGATGCTGGATGACACCACTTTTAGTTTCTGCTCAAGCAGGGAGACAGATCGGGCCCTCTCCCTCTCTTGACCATCAAGGGGGCGGCCCATCCTCCTTCCGTCCGCTTCCCGCTCCCCCTTCACCGTCTCTGGGCTCAGGGAGTTGGCCTCCCCCTTCTGGGCCTCCATGGTCTGGCTATGCAGAGGAGCTCCGTCCATCCGGCAGTTACAGGAGCTCTGCTGCAGAGGGATATAGATATGACTGGGTCACTACAGAGCAATGTACAGTAGGCTAGCTAGTCAATGCTACATGGAGAGCAAAGACTGGGACTCTGGGAGGCTAAAATGTAAGGTGATTTGTATTGTAAAGATCAACTGCTCTGCTTTTCATTGGATAGGCCTACAGTAGTCTAAGTACCATTAGGTACGGCATTACCTGTGCAGTGCCCACACACTCATTCTAGCCAATACTCACATTTTCCAGACAGTTTTCTAGTGTTGCTAGCGTTGAGCTGACACCAACAGGATGTACGCTGATGTGTTTCACTTTTTAAAAATGTGTGATTTCTTTTTTGTGCTTCCACAGACACATAGGCCTCGAGAAGCTATAACTGCAACATGACTTCACAACTTGATATGTTAGAGACTGATTACAACACCTCGGGGTATTCACGGTGGGGCAGTAAACAGAATCTAGGAGGGAGTCAGTCCGCTCCGTCTTCGTTTGTGAGAGAAAGCCCCTGAAGGTGTCTGCTCTAGCTGCCTGGCTGGCTAGCGTAGTTCTCAGGGGTCGATGACAGCCATTCCTTTTTGCACAAGAAAGCATCTCCTTTGACATTCTAGAAACCACTACCCGCGGTAACAATAATGTGAGGCGAAGCACGAAGCAGCACTTACACTTGCTACTACACAACTCAGCTGGGCACGACAACAGTGTGTGTGTGTGTGTGTGTGTGTGCACTTGTCTTTGTGCAGCTGTTAGTAAAGACATCAACCATCCAGACGAACACACACACACACACACACACACACACACACACACCATCCAGAGGGTTGAAGGAGAGGCCAGGGAGAGAGGGGGTGATCCACATGGCTAAGTGCACCAGCAAAGGGTTGAAGGACAATATGCCCATACAGCCTTACAGTGGGATCGAGATCATTATTTCCAAAACACACTGTAACACGATTAGCTCTCAACTGGAGAAAACTACAGGTAACACCCAGTCAATCAAATCCACACAAACACACACAGAGCTTTGAACAGGTTTCCAGTTTACTTAGATTAATGAGGTTAAATATTAGGGATGTGCATATTTCCCTTTCAAGACGATTCGATACGTATCTAAATACATGGGCTCCGAAACGATACAGGAACAATATGTTTTAGTTTGAAACGATTCGGTGCGATTCGGCTTGATTTGAGCACGAAACGAGGACATTCGTTTCAATGCGATACAATTCGATGTTGCATAAACACATTCATTTTCCATTTAAATTCAAATCTGCTGCAGCCCGTGTGTGTGTGTGTGTGTGTGTGTGTGTGTGTGTGTGTGTGTGTGTGTGTGTGTGTGTGTGTGTGTCTATGGTGTATACTATGTCTGCACCTGATCTGAGCCATGAAGGCATCTACCACCCCACTACCACTATCAGATTAGGGGGGCAATGTTTTTTGTGCCCCCATTTTGGCTTTCAAATCACCTGACCCACTAATTAACTTGTCATTTTTGCAGATTAATTGTTTGCACTAGTAATGCATCAATATTTATCATTTACAAATTAGCTATGACATAGCCAATTAATATATAGCACAACTTGGATTTCACCCCCCATCTCAAAATCAAAGGGTTTTGACTATTTAGAAGTTTTTAGTGAGCTTCTTTCCTCCTCCCGCGTCGGCCATGCAGTGCGCATCACAAAGTGATTGCTGTCCACGTTATGAAATTCTCTCAGCCTTGTGACAAAATGTGTAGGAAGAAGGAAATTATCTTTAAAACTGCAACATTTTTTCTCTTAGCCTCATAACAGAATAGCATTATAAAACTACACATTCTTCTCTCTACCCTGTGGAGGTCGGTGCCCCGGGGCCCCAAATGTGGTAGTCCGGCCCTGTATATCTACAAATGACCATGTACACTTGATTGTTTCAAGCAAAACTACAAATTATTGCTGATGGTGAACCTGAACAATGGAAATAAAAGCCCCGTTCAGCAGGTAGCTTATAGCCAGATGAGACTTGTCTCTGGTAGCTTAGCTTACTTTCATTCCGGTAAAACAGCGCATTGATAACAATAACCCAGTCAATTACTTAGGTTGTCACTCAACTAATAAAGCCTAATCTCGCGCAAGCCATTTTAGCACTTGAATGCTGAAGGTGCCAAGCAGATGTGCAAGATCAGGAACAGGCCACATACCTCGCCTTGGTCAGTGCGCAGTTTGACTAGGCTACTGATATTGCCTGGGGTTGTTCGGCATGCTAAATCACTTGTAGATCAATGACTGTCAACACAGTTACATGCCTAGTTTGACACTGAAGGAGAGGACGCATCAGTTGTCACAAAAGATGAGGTATTTTCAGAAGGTAGAAAGAAAATAATATGAGCAAATAATTTTAGTGAATCAGCGATTCGTAACATTTAAATCGATTCTCTGACGATGCATGCTACATTTGGATCTGTTTGGGGTCCGGGGACTGATGCAGTCATATCTTAAAGAATTTGAATTGGGGACCGATATGTAGGCCTATCAGTGAATCGATACATCTCTATAAAATATGGATTAT
Source organism: Coregonus clupeaformis (assembly GCF_020615455.1). Lineage (NCBI taxonomy): Eukaryota > Metazoa > Chordata > Actinopteri > Salmoniformes > Salmonidae > Coregonus > Coregonus clupeaformis. Next base: position 63,535,285 of record NC_059220.1, on the reverse strand, counting down.
TCTCTATAAACACCTGGCTGAGCAGACTTCAACAAAGCGAGAAAGCCTTTTTGAAAACAGGACTTTGGTCAAACAACAAGATGGATTATCTGAACTAAGAGAAAGATTAACTGTTACCCTGACCAGATATTTGACTATAACCAAAACAATCTCCATTGCTTCCTTTCACAGCCGTATTGAATAATCATATTTCATGCATAACAGGAAATTGCAGAGCGAGCAAAATCGGCCATAAAATGTGAGTTGAGTTGCATGTGTCATAAAAGTTGTGTGGGGTTACTGTGTCTCGCAGTTCCTAAATTCAGTAGATGAATAATGTAAGTAATTTTAAGTAATATTATTTAACAAGCGCGCGCACTCACACACACACCTTTAGTAGGCCAAAGGTAAACATGATTTTATGCATCATAAATTGCCAATAGCTCAGGAGTTATGGTATACTTGGTTTCATCCTAATGGGATTTATTCAACTCTGTATTGTTCACAAAGAGATATTATATCAAATGTATTCGGATTAAACTTTCATCAAATAGCCTATAGGCCTACAGTGCTATTCAAGGATTTAAATCTTGGAAAAAGCTATATTTGTAGAATACAGTAGTAGATGTACATGGATTAGGCTGGGGCCAGGCTGTGTGTACATACAAGTCATTCAGTCAACTTTGTGAAAATACCTCAAATGGAGGGCTTCGCTCCAGGGTAAAGAAAAAAAGAATTGCTTACATAGCCAGCCAGACTTACACAGCCAGCCAGAGCATTCACTATTATTACAGTATTATTTTTTTTATTTTTTTTTATTTAACCTTTATTTAACCAGGTAAGCCAGTTGAGAACAGGTTCTCATTTACAACTGCGACCTGGCCAAGATAAAGCATAGTAGTGCAATAAAACAACAACACAGAGTTACATATGGGGTAAAAAACATAAAGTCAGAAATACAACAGAAAATATATATACAGTGTGTGCAAATGTAGCAAGTTATGGAGGTAAGGCAATAAATAGGCTATAGTGCAGAATAATTACAATAGTATTAACACTGGAATGCTAGATGTGCAAGAGATTATGTGCAAATAGAGATACTGGGGTGCAAATGAGCAAAATAAATAACAATATAGGGATGAGGTAGTTGGGTGGGCTAATTTCAGATGGGCTGTGTACAGGTGCAGTGATCGGTAAGGTGCTCTGACAACTGATGCTTAAAGTTATTGAGGGAGATAAGAGTCTCCAGCTTCAGAGATTTTTGCAATTCGTTCCAGTCATTGGCAGCAGAGAACTGGAAGGAATGGCGGCCAAAGGAGGTGTTGGCTTTGGGAATGACCAGTGAGATATACCTGCTGGAGCGCAGACTACGGGTGGGTGCTGCTATGGTGACCAATGAGCTAAGATAAGGCGGGGATTTGCCTAGCAGTGATTTATAGATGGCCTGGAGCCAGTGGGTTTGACGACGAACATGTAGTGAGGACCAGCCAACAAGAGCGTACAGGTCACAGTGGTGGGTAGTGTATGGGGCTTTGGAGACAAAACGGATGGCACTGTGATAGACTACATCCAATTTGCTGAGTAGAGTGTTGGAGGCTATTTTGTAAATGACATCGCCGAAGTCAAGGATCGGTAGGATAGTCAGTTTTACGAGGGCATGTTTGGCAGCATGAGTGAAGGAGGCTTTGTTGCGAAATAGGGAAGCCGATTCTAGATTTAACTTTGGATTGGAGATTCTTTATGTGAGTCTGGAAGTTGAGTTTACAGTCTAACCAGACACCTAGGTATTTGTAGTTGTCCACATACTCTAGGTCAGACCCGTCGAGAGTGGTGATTCTAGTCGGGTGGGCGGGTGCCAGCAGCGTTCGATTGAAAAGCATGCATTTAGTTTTACTAGTGTTTAAGAGCAGTTGGAGGCTACTGAAGGATTGTTGTATGGCATTGAAGCTCGTTTGGAGGTTTGTTAACACAGTGTCCAATGAAGGGCCAGATGTATACAAAATGGTGTCGTCTGCGTAGAGGTGGATCTGAGAGTCACCTGCAGCAAGAGCGACATCATTGATATACACGGAGAAAAGTGTCGGCCCAAGAATTGAACCCTGTGGCACCCCCATAGAGACTGCCATAGGTCCAGACAACAGGCCCTCCGATTTGACACACTGATTTGACATAATGAACACGCTATGTTACTACAGCTGAACCACCGTAGCCTAAACACGACACACGTGGTCCTCTGTAGCTCAACTGGTAGAGCACGGCGCTTGTAACGCCAGGGTAGTGGGTTCGATCCCCGGGACCACCCATACGTAAAAATGTATGCACACATGACTGTAAGTCGCTTTGGATAAAAGCATCTGCTAAATGGCATATTATTATTATTATTATTATTATTATTACGTCAGGGGAAACGATTAGGACCACAGTAACTATGCAGTAATTGATTGGTTTAAAACACTCCATGTGTCTGGTGATGTAACCCAGTTAACCATGTTGATCTCATTCTCTGAACCGTCACATCACTGCAGCTTACGACACCCAAATGCAACAGCCAGTCCATCTCTATAGACCACCAACACAGCCCGTCTCTGGCGGCGCTCTAAACAACAACTACTTGTGTTGATCCATGATCTGGTGAATGTTTTTGGCAGAGCAACACGTCGCACGTCAACCGAACCGGCCTCAGTCTCTCTTCCATCTGATTACCATCCATCATGAACAAATCTAAACTTGGCCCCGTGTGGCACGCAGGCAAACCAACCAATGAGGAGCAGACTGCTGGTGGACAAAGAGAGTCAGTGACTCCAGCCTGACAGCCAGTTAGCTTCAGTTAGGGTCTGATATTAATCAACAACAACAACAACAACATACGTCTTTGTCTGTGTGGGAGCCACCCATAATGGCACTTGGTCGTCAACACCACACCTTCTTCCCTCACAACAACAAGTGGCATTCTCCCGCCTCCCATCCCCTCCTCCTCCTCCTCCCTTCATCCTCCTCTTCCTTTTCCAAGTGGCTTCTCCCGCCTCCCTCCTCCTCCTCCTCCCCCTCCCATCCCCTCCTCCTCCTCCTCCCTTCATCCATGCCCTCTTCCTTTCCTCACAACAACGTGGCATTCTCCCGCCTCCCCTCCTCCTCCTCCCACCTCCCCTCCTACCGCCCTCCACCCCCTCCTCCTCCCCAAAAGCATGGTGATTATTTGGCATTCTGGGCACCTAGCCAGAGCTCCAGATTCTACTCTGAGTCGCACTTTGTTACTATGGCTGCTACAGCAGCTGCTTTCTGGGCGATGTGACCCTCTTCAGTTACACATCTCTCACACCTCCTCCCTCCATCCCCTCCTCGCCTCTGCCCCCTGATTCTATCCACGTCTTTCAACTTTATGGAGATTGACAGTGTTGTGTTCGAGATCACCTAATGCGAAACCTATTCAAGATCAAGACCGGAGCGAATAGAGTCCGAAGTCAAGACCGGAGGGGGGGCGGGGGGCTAGACAGAGTCAAGACCGGAGGGAGAGCGAGACAGAGTCAAGACCGGAGGGGGGCGAGACAGAATAAGAGTAAAGAGTAAAAAATGTCCAGTATTTGTGTTCATATTTCAGAAGAACATATGGATTCTTTAGACATTCAGAATTGTGAAAAAAATGCATGATGACTCTACAAGTTGTTACTAACCCAAACACAGTGGGGGACAATGGGCCTTCTACACCTTCAGAGAAGGGCGAAGGATTTATACATTAATAATACATTCTAATTAGATTATTATTTTCAATGATGTTCTGATGTAATCTCTTCAGCTTTTGTTGGAAATGAAAGTGTTAACGCTGAAGAGAAAAAAAATATCCAAATCAGGATTTTTCTTTGGTGGTCTCTGGGTAGATAAATCTAGCTAGCTAAACCACTGAAGCTTTGCCCTTTTGAAGATTAACTTTCAACAAGAAGTTAAGTTTCTAATTATCATCATCATCTGGTGAGCTGAACTGTTTTTTTTTTTATTGCAGCTCTCGTGCTGGTAGCCATCCCTTTGAAAATAACTTGTGTGTGAAACATTGTTGCATTTAAACTTTAGATCACAGGTTACTTTGTTTGCTGAACATTCTTTTGTTTTGCAATGGGAAGTAATAGTTGTACATTTCGATTGGGAAATGCTTAGCCTAATGGTTGTGTTTCTGTATTCTTATGATTGGACCCTACTGGCCATTTATGTCCAAGTGAATGGGCTGCTTATCCTTTAACATCATGCTGTATGTGACTGCTTATCCTTTAACATCATGCTGTGTGACTGCTTATCCTTTAACATCATGCTGTGTGTGACTGCTTATCCTTTAACATCATGCTGTGTGACTGCTTGTCCTTTAACATTATGCTGTGTGACTGCTTATCCTTTAACATCATGCTGTATGTGACTGCTTATCCTTTAACATCATGCTGTGTGTGACTGCTTATCCTTTAACATCATGCTGTGTGTGACTGCTTATCCTTTAACATCATGCTGTGTGACTGCTTATCCTTTAACATCATGCTGTGTGACTGCTTATCCTTTAACATCATGCTGTGTGTGACTGCTTATCCTTTAACATCATGCTGTGTGTGACTGCTTATCCTTTAACATCATGCTGTGTGTGACTGCTTATCCTTTAACATCATGCTGTGTGACTGCTTATCCTTTAACATCATGCTGTGTGACTGCTTATCCTTTAACATCATGCTGTGTGACTGCTTATCCTTTAACATCATGCTGTGTGACTGCTTATCCTTTAACATCATGCTGTATGTGACTGCTTATCCTTTAACATCATGCTGTGTGACTGCTTATCCTTTAACATCATGCTGTATGTGACTGCTTATCCTTTAACATCATGCTGTGTGTGACTGCTTGTCCTTTAACATCATGCTGTATGTGACTGCTTATCCTTTAACATCATGCTGTGTGTGACTGCTTATCCTTTAACATCATGCTGTGTGTGACTGCTTATCCTTTAACATCATGCTGTGTGTGACTGCTTATCCTTTAACATCATGCTGTGTGACTGCTTATCCTTTAACATCATGCTGTGTGACTGCTTGTCCTTTAACATCATGCTGTGTGACTGCTTGTCCTTTAACATCATGCTGTGTGACTGCTTATCCTTTAACATCATGCTGTGTGACTGCTTGTCCTTTAACATCATGCTGTGTGTGACTGCTTATCCTTTAACATCATGCTGTGTGACTGCTTATCCTTTAACATCATGCTGTGTGACTGCTTATCCTTTAACATCCTGCTGTGTGTGACTGCTTATCCTTTAACATCATGCTGTGTGACTGCTTGTCCTTTAACATCATGCTGTGTGACTGCTTTTCCTTTAACATCATGCTGTGTGACTGCTTATCCTTTAACATCATGCTGTGTGACTGCTTATCCTTTAACATCATGCTGTGTGACTGCTTATCCTTTAACATCATGCTGTATGTGACTGCTTATCCTTTAACATCATGCTGTGTGACTGCTTATCCTTTAACATCATGCTGTATGTGACTGCTTATCCTTTAACATCATGCTGTATGTGACTGCTTATCCTTTAACATCATGCTGTGTGTGACTGCTTGTCCTTTAACATCATGCTGTATGTGACTGCTTATCCTTTAACATCATGCTGTGTGACTGCTTATCCTTTAACATCATGCTGTGTGTGACTGCTTATCCTTTAACATCATGCTGTGTGACTGCTTATCCTTTAACATCATGCTGTGTGACTGCTTATCCTTTAACATCATGCTGTATGTGACTGCTTATCCTTTAACATCATGCTGTGTGACTGCTTATCCTTTAACATCATGCTGTATGTGACTGCTTATCCTTTAACATCATGCTGTATGTGACTGCTTATCCTTTAACATCATGCTGTGTGTGACTGCTTGTCCTTTAACATCATGCTGTATGTGACTGCTTATCCTTTAACATCATGCTGTGTGACTGCTTATCCTTTAACATCATGCTGTGTGTGACTGCTTATCCTTTAACATCATGCTGTGTGTGACTGCTTATCCTTTAACATCATGCTGTGTGACTGCTTATCCTTTAACATCATGCTGTATGTGACTGCTTGTCCTTTAACATCATGCTGTGTGACTGCTTATCCTTTAACATCATGCTGTGTGACTGCTTATCCTTTAACATCATGCTGTGTGACTGCTTATCCTTTAACATCATGCTGTGTGTGACTGCTTATCCTTTAACATCATGCTGTATGTGACTGCTTATCCTTTAACATCATGCTGTGTGACTGCTTGTCCTTTAACATCATGCTGTGTGTGACTGCTTATCCTTTAACATCATGCTGTGTGACTGCTTATCCTTTAACATCATGCTGTGTGACTGCTTATCCTTTAACATCATGCTGTGTGACTGCTTATCCTTTAACATCATGCTGTGTGACTGCTTGTCCTTTAACATCATGCTGTGTGTGACTGCTGTCTTTCCATCGGCCCTATGTGCTTAAAAAAAAAAAAAAAAAGGTGCACTTTCCTACATTTTAGTCATTTAGCAGAGGCTCTTATCCAGAGCGACTTACAGTTAGTGAGTGCATACATTTTCATACTGGCCCCCCGTGGGAATCGCACCCACAACCCTGGCGTTGCAAGCGCCATGCTCTACCAACTGAGCTACACGGGGCCTACATGGAGTGCGCTGGTATTACAGTCACTGTCCTTTCAGCATCACGAGGCTGTCACACACATCATTTGACCTGTCACTGTTATCGCTTTTGGTGATAGTGTTAGGCTACCATAGGTTGTGTAAACAGTGTGGTTGTTGTTGTTGTTGGTAGCATTATCCATGTGGGTGCTGTCTCTGTGTGAGTGGCAGGCCCAAGCTCAGCTCAGCCTCAGGCCTGTTTCATTCAGTTGGGCGCATTAAGTGATGCTATGTTTCTATAATTTTTCTTGATTTTTGAGTTTGGTACAACGTGTTGGAAGATTTCTCTCCCACTGAAGGCCTAGTTCCAATAGCCACGGTTCGCCACTGTGCAAACATGTCTATAATAGATATAAAGACTGTTACAATCCCCCCCCCCATCTCCCCTTACTAGTAGTGAGCGTGCAACTTTCAAAACAATACCCCCACTCTACCAGCGAATCAAGGAAATTCTGACCATCGCGACAAAATTTGAGGATCTTTTTCAACTAAAGTAAAGAACATTTGTTACAAGTAAAGTAGGAGGCCCAGGTTTCAATATGTGATAAGATATACATTTTTCATGAAAGGAGTGTATATATTTGGCCTGGCAAAACAGTTTTATGCGCTGACTGAATGGAAGCTGATTATTACTGTGTGAGTTTTTTACTCCGCTGGTCTCGGGAAGAAATTACGAGTCCTCACTGTCCGATACAGAGTCAAGACCGAGTAAGAATGTATCTGACACCTAGACATGACAGACACTCAACATGTGGTCTGTAAACCGAGTACCACAACACTGGAGATCGAGCCGTGCTGAGGAAGCTACCATGCTGTTAGAGCTAATCATTTCAAGTGTTACATTCTGACTATAAATGGAATGGCTACACTACCGTTCAAAAGTTTGGGGTCACTTAGAAATGTCCTTGTTTTCCATGAAAACATACATGAAATGAGTTTGAATAGGAAATATAGCAAAATGCATAGGAAATGTAGTCATTGACAAGGTTAGAAATAATGATTTTTAATAGCAATAATAATTGTGTCCTTCAAATTTTGCTTTCGTCAAAGAATCCTCCATTTGCAGCAATTACAGCCTTGCAGACATTTGGCATTCTAGTTGTCAATTTGTTGAGGTAATCTGAAGAGATTTCACCCCATGCTTCCTGAAGCACCTCCCACAAGTTGGATTGGCTTGATGGGCACTTCTTACGTACCATACGGTCAAGCTGCTCCCACAACAGCTCAATAGGGTTGAGATCCGGTGACTGTGCTGGCCACTCCATTATAGACAGAATACCAGCGGACTGCTTCTTCCCTAAATAGTTATTGCATAGTTTGGAGCTGTGCTTTGGTTCATTGTCCTGTTGTAGGAGGAAATTGGCTCCAATCAAGCGCCGTCCACAGGCTATGGCATGGCGTTGCAAAATGGAGTGATAGCCGTCCTTCTTCAAGATCCCTTTTACCCTGTACAAATCTCCCACTTTACCACCACCAAAGCACCCCCAGACCATCACATTGCCTCCACCATGCTTGACAGATGGCATCAAGCACTCCTCCGGCATCTTTTCTTTTGGTCTGCGTCTCACAAATGTTCTTCTTTGTGATCCGAAAACCTTCAACTTCGATTCGTCTGTCCATAACACTTTTTTCCAATCTTCCTCTGTCCAGTGTCTGTGTTCTTTTGCTCATCTTAATATTTTCTTTTTATTGGCCAGTCTGAGATATGGCTTTTTCTTTGCGACTCTGCCTAGAAGGTCAGCATCCCGGAGTCGCCTCTTCACTGTTGACGTTGAGACTGGTGTTTTGCGGGTACTATTTAATGAAGCTGCCAGTTGAGGATCTGTGAGGCGTCTGTTTCTCAAACTAGACACTCTAATGTATTTGTCCTCTTGCTCAGTTGTGCACCGGGGCCTCCCACTCCTCTTTCTATTCTGGTTAGAGCCAGTTTGCGCTGTTCTGTGAAGGGAGTAATACACAGCGTTGTACGAGATCATCAGTTTCTTGGCAATTGGATTAGCTTTCATTTCTCAGAACAAGAAAAGACTGACGAGTTTCAGAAGAAAGTTATTTGTTTCTGGCCATTTTGAGCCTGTAATCGAACCCACAATTGCTGATGCTCCAGATACTCAACTAGTCTCAAGAAGGCCAGTTTTATTGCTTCTTTAAAATCAGCACAACAGTTTTCAGCTGTGCTAACATAATTGCAAAAGGGTTTTCTAATGATCAATTAGTCTTTTAAAATGATAAACTTGGATTAGCAAACACAACGTGCCATTGGAACACAGGACTGATGGTTGCTGATAATGGGCCTCTGTACCCCTATGTAGATATTCCATTTTAAAAAATCAGCCGTTTCCAGCTACAACAGCCATTTACAACATTAACAATGTCTACACTGTATTTCTGATCAATTTGATGTTATTTCAATGGACAATTTTTTTTGCTTTTCTTTGGAAAACAAGGACATTTCTAAGTGAGCCCAAACTTTTGAACGGTAGTGTACATGAAATGTGGTAGTGCATATCTAAGAGGCCCTGGCTATGACGTCTTGCATTTCTGTCGATCCATTATGAAGATGGACCACAATACTCTATGGACCTGTATTTGACCAGTTTACATTCTGACTATACATAATGAAATGGGCTTGTTTATAAAATGTGGTTGTGCATATGAATACCCGTGCTATGACATCTTGCATTTCTGTCATGCCTTTATGAAGATACAATGCTTGCATTTGCTGTTTTGATATGGAATCCATATGCCTGTTTTGTTTACTGTGCATTCCAGTCACTGAACTTGCTTGGATCAATCCCCAAATACATATTTATAGGCTACATGCACAATAACACAAGACATTGAAAACAATGTTTTTCATTATACATTTTCAACAAGCAGGATTATTGTAATAACATACACCTCTTCGATCTTAGATATATCACAATGCATCACATTATACCCTTTAAACGCAGTGTTATCCAACAGTCACATGCATTCTCTGTGTATATCAATGATGTCGCTCTTGCTGCTGGTGACTCTCAGATCCACCTCTACGCAGACGACACCATTTTGTATACATCTGGCCCTTCATTGGACACTGTGTTAACAAACCTCCAAACGAGCTTCAATGCCATACAACACTCCTTCAGTAGCCTCCAACTGCTCTTAAACACTAGTAAAACTAAATGCATGCTTTTCAATCGAACGCTGCTGGCACCCGCCCACCCGACTAGAATCACCACTCTCGACGGGTCTGACCTAGAGTATGAGGACAACTACAAATACCTAGGTGTCTGGTTAGACTGTAAACTCAACTTCCAGACTCACATAAAGAATCTCCAATCCAAAGTAAGTTAAATCTAGAATCGGCTTCCTATTTCGCAACAAAGCCTCCTTCACTCATGCTGCCAAACATGCCCTCGTAAAACTGACTATCCTACCGATCCTTGACTTCGGCGATGTCATTTACAAAATAGCCTCCAACACTCTACTCAGCAAATTGGATGTAGTCTATCACAGTGCCATCCGTTTTGTCTCCAAAGCCCCATACACTACCCACCACTGTGACCTGTACGCTCTTGTTGGCTGGTCCTCACTACATCTTCGTCGTCAAACCCACTGGCTCCAGGCCATCTATAAATCACTGCTAGGCAAATCCCCGCCTTATCTTAGCTCATTGGTCACCATAGCAGCACCCACCCGTAGTCTGCGCTCCAGCAGGTATATCTCACTGGTCATTCCCAAAGCCAACACCTCCTTTGGCCGCCATTCCTTCCAGTTCTCTGCTGCCAATGACTGGAACGAATTGCAAAAATATCTGAAGCTGGAGACTCTTATCTCCCTCAATAACTTTAAGCATCAGTTGTCAGAGCACCTTACCGATCACTGCACCTGTACACAGCCCATCTGAAATTAGCCCACCCAACTACCTCATCCCTATATTGTTATTTATTTTGCTCTTTTGCACCCCAGTATCTCTATTTGCACATAATCTCTTGCACATCTAGCATTCCAGTGTTAATACTATTGTAATTATTTTGCACTATAGCCTATTTATTGCCTTACCTCCATAACTTGCTACATTTGGACACACTGTATATATATTTTCTGTTGTATTTTTGACTTTATGTTTTTTACCCCATATGTAACTCTGTTGTTTTTATTGCACTGCTTTGCTTTATCTTGGCCAGGTCGCAGTTGTAAATGAGAACCTGTTCTCAACTGGCTTACCTGGTTAAATAAAGGTGAAATAAAAAAATAAAAAATAAAAATAATTCCCCTCTCATAATAGGAGCCGTTTTCCTAGTAGTGGTTGTACATAAGGGACAGCCAGGCAGGCAGCCTCACCAGACCATCTTTGTTGTGAAACCATTAAGACACCATCAGGCTGGAACTTTAAAATGCAGGAAAGAATACATCTTGATATTTAGGAACAGTGTGGCATAAAATATGACATATACTATTCTATTCTAAGTTAGCTCGCCTACAATTCAACAGTTTTTCCAACTACTTGTTACAGAAATGGATACATTATATTTTGACATATTTCAATGCAATGACAGGTCAATATGGATGAATTGTCATTGTGTACAATCTGGGACCCGCTTATTACATCAATGCTCTGTCCACAATGCTACAGAGCGTGTTGTTTGCCTCGGCTACCCACCACTAGCTAGCTCATGTAAACACTGCGCAGGCCCTATCATAATCATTCAATGGGAACCCCTTTGTTGACAGTCCATTGTTAACATTCAATCTGCACCGTAAAATAAATCTCACCTGGATTCTTCTGGTTGTGTTACTGTCTACCTATCATTGAAATGACTTGTTGCAGCGGCAGACAATGCGTGTAATACTTCTTTCACTGTAAAGTCTACACCTGTTGTAGTCGGCGCATGTGAACAATAAAATGTGATTTGATAAAAGGCTCCCACTCTCTGTGCACTAAGCGATGAAACGACGCAAAACACCGCGGCACAACAACAGCAGGCTCCCCGGCCACACACAGACACACAGACACAGACACAGACACAGACACAGACACACCACACACACACACACACACACACACACACACACACACACACACACACACACCTTCAAGCTCGATCTGAGCGGTCCCTTCGCAGTCGTTTGGTTGAAGCCCACGGTTATCTCGTCCTCGGCTAATTCTTTCAGGCTTCCGTCTTGCATTAACACGGTGTAGACGTTACGCCAGGGTCCGGTTGAAACGTCTCTGTTTTCCTGCTGCTTGACAGCCTTTACGACTCCTGTCAACGGAGTCCTGTCCCCTGTCGGACTCGGCGCATACACTCGGCTCCCCAGGATCGAACGCTTCACCAAACGCCTCGTATGCATAGCGATAAATGTTTAACACCGAATTTGAAGCGGTCAATCTCTATCGATGGACGTCGAATTAGCTACAATTGATACTGTAAACACTGACGTTAAAACACAACACGGCAGCGGATAGACTATACTCTGCTACCACGGTTCAAAACGAAGGACATTCGAAAGCACGAATATGTGTAGGAAAAGCAACAAGCACCGATTAAGGAATGCATGAAAGCGAGTCATTCCCCGCTAAATAAGCTCTTCAACCGACCGGCTACCGATCTTTCTTCGTTCGATCTGTTTGTTTTCCTGACTGTTCCCTCTAAACTCACGAGAAAGCACAAAAACACGGAACGGCCAACACTCTCGGACCGACAATGACATTTGTACAGCAATCTTTAAACCGAACAAAATGGCTTTGCCAATATACAAACAAAACTATAAATATTGGTCTACACGAAAAATAATTCAAGTTTCACACATATTTTACACCGGTTTGCCGTCTGACAGGGTCAAACTCGCTGAAATAGCCGCGTAAAGTGACTCCGGATCCATATTTGAGAAGTGCAAGTTCGTAGACGACTGCCACGAGCCAGTGTCTCTACCGGCGGAATGCTGCCTATAAACATGTGCGGTCTCGCGGCCAACTCGAGCTCCCATTGGTCCGCAGAGCACACGCCTCCACTAAACTACGCTCCTTTTTTCTGTGTCAGTTTCCCTCCAACAGAAGGTAATGGAAGCCGGAGAGGATACTCCATTCAAAACAATGACGCAAGGATGGAGAGAAGAGGAAACGAGGAAGGAGGGGTTAGAGGAGAGGAGGAAAAGAGGAGAATGTAGTGAAAATAAAAATTTAGACCAGCCAGGCTCAGCATGGCTTGTAGAGAAGCCAGTGTTACTATGTCTATATCAAGCGTTTAGTTTATCGTTTGAAAGCAAATCTAAGCCTTGTATTATTCTGTACACTTGGCTTAGCCTACATAAAGTTTTTATTTTAGGAGCTATGAAAGCCATTATGTAAAAGCATTGCTCCTGGATTTATAAGGCATCAAGTAATTAATTTGACGATGACTATCAGAAAAATGGGTCAGAAAGCTCTCTATCGCCATAGACAAACAAAATCAAGCAATATTCACAATTGCTTATTAACATAAGCCTATCCAAGTGAGCTACAACAATAATTGTTTGCACTTTATAAGGTACTGTTTCAACTGGGTTGGCTAAGAAGCCAACTACACAGAATACCTGATATACACTATATATACAAAAGTATGTGGACACTGTTGATAAAACAAGTTTACTGGAGAACGGAGACCAAGTAGAGACTTTTGGACAAGGTGGATAATGGTATAATATAAGGCAGTTTATTCAGAGGTAAAGATATCTGGAATCGCGTGCACGGACCCGTTCGTCAATCTCGTAGGGAGATATCTGAGAGAGCCCCGAAACATTGTGTGCTGACATTTTATACAATAAAATGAAGTAGGTTGAATCTAGTAGTTCTGATCTTCTGATTGGTCCTGATGAGTTGGGCGAGGTCACCTCCAGGCCAGTGTCACTGTTGCATTGGCTCTGAGTCGGGTTCTCTGTCTTCAGATGTTCAGCCTAAGAGAAGGGTTTTTTTGTGTGTGTGTGTGTTTGTGTGTGTTTAACAGTGGTGTGTGTGTGTGTGTGTGTGTGTGTGTGTTTATCAGTGGTGTGTGTGTGTGTGTGTGTGTGTGTGTTTATCAGTGATGATGTGTGTGTGTGTGTGTGTGTGTGTGTGTGTGTCCTCAGAGCAAGAACTCGTGAGTTGGAAGAACTGAGAGACCTATGGCGTGGGTGTTGTCCATAGCCACCTGCTGACAAGGCTGACAAGATAGGACTCTTTTTGTCCATTGTATTGAATACAAAGGCCCAACACAAAATGGGTCATGCACAAGATTTTAGTCAGACCAAGCTATAACATTATATATTTACTACGACAACACACCCTTCAAATTAGTGGATTAGGCTATTTCAGCCACACTCGTTGCTGACAGGTGTATACAATCGAGCACACAGCCATGCAATCTCCTTAGACAAACTTTGGCAGTAGAATGGCCTTACTGAAGAGCTCAGTGACTTTCAACGTGTCACCGTCATAGGATGCCACCTTTCCAACAAATCAGTTAATCAAATTTCTGCCCTGCTACACCTGCCCCTGTCAACTGTAAGTGCTGTTATTGTGAAGTGGAAATGTCTAGGAGCAACACCGGCTCAGCCGCAAATTTGTAGGCCATACAAGCTCACAGAACGGAACCGCCGATTGCTAAAGCGCGTAGCTCGTAAAAATCGTTGCAACACTCACTACCGAGTTCCAAACTGCCTCTTGAAGCAACATCAGCACAAGAACTGTTCGTCGAGAGCTTCATGAAATTGGTTTCCATGGGTACACAAGCCTAAGATCACCATGCGCAATGACAAGCGTCGGCTGGAGTGGTGTAAAGCTCGCCGCCATTGGACTCTGGAGCAGTGGAAATGCGTTCTCTGGAGTGATGAATCACGCTTCACCATCTGGCAGTCCAACGGACTAATCTGGGTTTGGCGGATGCCAGGAGAACGCTACCTGCCCCAATGCATAGTGCCAACAGTAAAGTTTGTTGGAGGAAGAATAATGGTCTGGGGCTGTTTTTCATGGTTCGGGCTAGACCCCTTAGTTCCAGTGAAGGGAAATGTTAACACTACAGCATACAATGACATTCTAGACGATTCTGTGCTTCCAACTTTGTGGCAACAGTTTGGGGAAGGCCCTTTCCTGTTTAAGCATGACAATGCCCCCGTGCACAAAGCGAGGTCCATACAGAAATGGTGGGTTGAGATCGGTGTGGAAGAACTTGACTGGCCTGCACAGAGCCCTGACATCAACCCCATCAAACACCTTTGGGATGAATTGGAACGCCGACTGCGAGCCAGGCCTAATCGCCCAACATCAGTGCGCGACCTCACTAATGCTCTTGTGGCTGAATGGAAACAAGTCCCCGCAGCAATGTTCCAACATCTAGTGGAAAGGCTTCCCAGAAGAGTGGAGGCTGTTATAGCATTAAAGGGGGGACCAACTCTATATTAATGGCCATGATTTTGGAATGAGATGTTCGACAAGCAGGTGTCCACATACTTTTGGACGTGTAGTGTAGTACAAGTGGGGTCAACATTGTAGTTCAACATTGTACAATGCTCATGTTCTTTGAATGTTGGAGAAAAAACAAGACAGACAAGTATGTTTCTGTCTGGTCCTCGACTTTAAAAACCCAACCTCAAGTTAACTGTTACTTTGTTGCACGCTTTTGAAAAAAATGAAAGAAAGAAATGAAAGAAAGGTCTAGCGGTGCTTTTGATATATTTTGATATTATGTGTAGGCCTGCTGTAAAATTAAAGTACTTCTTAAATTACTTCTTAAATTAAATTACTTCTTAAAGTACTTCTTAAATTAAAATACTTCTTAAATTAAATACTTCTCCCTCTTTTGGTCAGAGTGTAGGCCTAATAACTATATGAATGCTGCATATGAGCCTGTTTAACAGCTAACATGACAAACTATAGACTTTCAAAAAATAAAAGGCAATAGTGTTGCAAATTGCCAATCAACGTACCAGATTAAATGTATTAAAAACACCATTCTCTTCTGCAAGCTTTCTTCATGAATAAAAAAACACATGTACCTGTTATATATGTTTTAATATTTTCCATTTATGGTCATTGTCATGAGCCCTCTCACTCCACCGGGTTACCACCTTAATTGGTTTCCACTATCTTCCACTCTGCTCACCTCCCTCTCTCTACTCAGCCTAACTAGCTCCACCTGTCCCTGCTCTGCTGCTCGCTCTAATTACTCTGCCAGCTGCGCTGCATTACCCACTAACCTCTCCCAGTATTTAAGGCCCTGTCTTTCAGCTCTCCGGTGTCAGATCGTCTGCAAAGCTCACACCCGGAACCTGTTTGCTCGCGCTTCTGGCTCACCCTGGTTTTGTGACCCCGGACCTGCCTGTTTATTGGAGACTCTTCTGCCTTAGGAGATCCAGACCTGCTTCTGCCATTACGACTCCTGACTACTCTTCAATCCCGGTAACTCTGACCAGCCTTCTGCCTTGCTACTACGTATTTTGGATTCCCTTGAACTGTACTGCTGCCTGGTTTCATTCCGCCCTGTTCTGTCTGTGTTTCCTCCCCCAGGACTTCTGGACCACCTGCCCACCGGCGTCATTGGACGCATCGCTGCCACTGGGGGAGGCACAGACCCAGCACATCGGACGGGATAACCCCTGGAGCCTTCACTCACTCCCTACATCCCTTTCCCTTTAAGTTTAAATAAACTTTCTGGTGTGACGCAATTGTGGTCCTCTTGTCGTCTGTCTGAACCGTGACAGTACGATCTGACCATTATGGACTCAGCGCACACTTCCCCCGACATGGAAACCGAAGAGCCTGAGCAACCCACCGCCATGCTACGCCTGGAACACACTGAGAGAGAGCTAGGCCGCATGAGCGGCGTCATCTCCTCTCTGCTTCAGGTCGGCCACCAACAGCATCAGCAGTTCCAGCAGCACCAGCAGCAGTCCCAGCAGCAGCAACAACAACTTCGCCATGATCATTCAACTCCTCACCAACCTGACCCCAGCCAGTCTGCCCACCAGCCCTGCCCCGGGTTACCTGCCCCGGTCATTGCAGCCGCTGCTCCGAACCCAAGATTGGAAACCCCGAGCGGTTCAACGGCGATTCAACCCAGGTCCGGCCATTCCTGACTAGCTGCCGACTTCAGTTCTCCCTTGCAGCCAAGGACCTTCGCCACGGAGGGGGCTAAAGTTGGGTATGCCATCACTCACCTGACGGGCCGAGCTCGACTCTGGGAACAGCAGAGTTCGAACGTCAAACCCCGCATGTGCAACCTTCGACCTGTTTGCTGAGGAGATGCTGAAGGTGTTTGACCTGGATTCCCCAACCGCAGCAGGCGTCTCGTGAACTGTTCAGTATTCGACAAGGCAGACGTACAGTCGCAGACCATTCCATCGACTTCCGAACCCTGGCTAGACGAAGTTCTTGGAACACACCATCGTTGGTGGGCGCGTTCTTCCATAGTTTGGCTGACTATATCAAGGCCGAGTTGGTCTCCCATGAACTGCCTTCCACTCTTGATGAAGCCATCGCACTGACTGTCAGGATCGACAGTAGGATACAGACCCGTCGTCGTGGGAGGGGGCGCCAAGGTCCACCTACTACCGGCATTCGGAGAGATCCGACTGGGCTCCTGTCATCTACTGCCACTCACCCAGGTCAGCTTGATCAGTCTGAGCCTATGGAGATTGGGCGAGCCTCTCTCACTCCTGCAGAGCGCCAGCGGCGCTCACCTCAAACCTCTGCCTCTATTGTGGAGGTGATGGACATCGTGTGGTAACCTGCCCTTTAAAGGGCCGAAGCTCACCGGGCATAGGGGGAGTCCGGTTGAGTTCAATGACCATCCAGTCCTCCGACCGCAAACCCCTGCTGCAAGTTCACCTCCGCCTCCCTGACTCAACTCACACCCTGGCTGCTCTGGTGGATTCTGGCGCCGAAGCCAACATAATGGACATCAAGCTGGCACGCCAACTGGGACTGGAGAACCTCCGTTTGACACCTCCTATTCCTGCCCGGGCACTGGACGGACACTTACTCGGATCGGTCACTCATGTCACGGCCCCGGTCTCGATGGGTCTGTCCGGTAACCATCAAGAAACTATCCAGTTTCACCTGCTCCCCTCTCCAGGCCAACCCCTCATCCTGGGTTACCCATGGCTCCGCCGGCACAACCCTCAGCTCGACTGGGTGACCGGGGTGATCAGGGAGTGGGGAGAGGACTGCCACCGAACCTGCCTGCTTGCCGCCGCACTACCCCCTCGGCCAGTACCTACTAACTCCGCTCCTGACCCCTCCAAGGACCCTGTGTCGATTCTGCCAAGTCCCTGCATCGTTGCAGCTCTGACCTGGGCTGTTGAGGAACAGGTGCTGGAGGCTCTCCGTAACCAGCCAGGTCCCAGCACTTGCCCAGCTGACCGCCTTTTTTGTCCCCGAGGACCTGAGGTCCCAGGTCGTTCAGTGGGGACATGACTCCCGCCTAGCTTGTCACCCTGGCTCCACCCGCCTTAGCACTGCTCGCCCAGAGGTTCTGGTGGCCCTCTCTGAGGAAGGATGTACGGGAATTCGTCCAAGCCTGCCCCATCTGCAACCAACACAAGTCGTCCTGCCAGCCCCCAGCCGGATTGCTGCAGCCCCTGCCTGTGCCCAGGAGTCCGCTGGTCCCTGCTGCGCCTGGTCCTCCTCCTCCACGGCTCGTCGATGGTGGTCTGGTTTACACCGTCCGCCGCCTGCTTCGGTCCAGACGGAGGGTAGGGGTCTCCAGTACCTCATTGACTGGGAGGGCTATGGACCTGAGGAAAGGACCCGGGTGCCAGCTAGTCGGATTGTGGATAGGACTCTCATCACCGCTTTCCACAACGGCATCCTGATCAACCTGCAATCCGTAGGGGGGCCGCCCCAGAGGGTCCCTAACCGTCCGGCCCGCTCGGCTTCCTGTCCTGTGCCTGATCCTGTCTCGGGACCTGTCCCATCTCCCGACCCGCGGCCCTCCGGCTTCCTCCGAGAGATGAGGACGTTCACTCGGACCGTTCGGAGGAGTTCTAGCCCTCCTCCGGCTCCCCTCCTCCCGCCCGGCGTGGTGTTGCTCTTGGGACTTCTGGGGCCGTCCCTTGGCGGGGTTCTGTCATGAGCCCTCTCACTCCACCGGGTTACCACCTTAATTGGTTTCCACTATCTTCCACTCTGCTCACCTCCCTCTCTCTACTCAGCCTAACTAGCTCCACCTGTCCCTGCTCTGCTCGGCTCTAATTACTCTGCCAGCTGCGCTGCATTACCCACTAACCTCTCCCAGTATTTAAGGCCCTGTCTTTCAGCTCTCCGGTGTCAGATCGTCTGCAAAGCTCACCCCCGGAACCTGTTTGCTCGCGCTTCTGGCTCACCCCTGGTTTTGTGACCCCGGACCTGCCTGTTTATTGGAGACTCTTCTGCCTTAGGAGATCCAGACCTGCTTCTGCCATTACGACTCCTGACTACTCTTCAATCCCGGTAACTCTGACCAGCCTTCTGCCTTGCTACTACGTATTTTGGATTCCCTTGAACTGTACTGCTGCCTGGTTTCATTCCGCCCTGTTGTGTCTGTGTTTCCTCCCCCCCCCCCAGGACTTCTGGACCACCAACCACCGGCGTCATTGGACGCATCGCTGCCACTGGGGGGAGGCACAGACCCAGCACATCGGACGGGATAACCCCTGGAGCCTTCACTCACTCCCTACATCCCTTTCCCTTTAAGTTTAAATAAACTTTCTGGTGTGACGCAATTGTGGTCCTCTTGTCGTCTGTCTGAACCGTGACAGTCATAAAATATTCACACGCATACACAGGAAGCCAGACGGAATCTTATGACAGATGTGCACATAACTGCGAAAGAAAGCATTGCTCTGGCTGTATCCCAAATGGCACCCGATTCCCTATACAAGTATAGTGCACTATTTTTGACCAGAGTAGTACGCTACATAGGCAATAGGGTGCCATGTGGGATACAAGCCCCATAATGAAGACGATGGTGAGGAATTCCCTGCTGCTTGTTGAGAATGTATTGTCTCATTATTAGAGTGGGCTGAATGAGAGGTTGCTATGTCTCAATATTAGAGTGGGCTGAATGAGAGGGTGCTATGTCTCAATATCAGTGGGCTCAATGAGAGGGTGCTATGATGACATTCTCTCCATGCCCGGGCCCCCCATCCCCCCCTAACCCACTCCCCCCTGTCAGAGCATCCGTGTGTGTATACTTGTGTGTGCGCGTGTGTGTGCGTACGTGCGTGTGTGTGTGTGTGTCTGTGTTTGGTACCGTTGGTTGTGAGATATGGCACTAACGCTCCTCTCTGACAGACCATTTGTTATGGCATTTCAAACGACACCATTATGTTTAATGATGGCATTCCCCTGCTACATGAACTAATCTGGAATCTGGATGGAAGAACATGTTTCATGTTAATTCATTCATGTTAATCACAAAGACAATGACTCTATAAAATGTGTGAAAATGTTGTTGTTGTTGTTGTTGGGAGGGTCTCTGCTTCTCCCTCTTACTTCAAAAGGACATCTGAAATCTACAGTGCATTCGGAAAGTATTCAGACCCCTTGACTTTTTACACATTTTGTTACGTTACAGCCTTATTCTAAAATTGATTAAATACATGTTTTCCCTCATCAATCTACACACAATACCCCATAATGACAAGCAAAAACAGGTTATTAGACTTTTTTGCAAATGTATAAAAATAAAAAAAACGGAAATATCTTATTTACATAAGTATTCAGATCCTTTGCTATGAGACTCGAAATTGAGCTGAGGTGCATCCTGTTTCCATTGATCATCCTTGAGATGTTTCTACAATTTGATTGGAGTCCACCTGTGGTAAATTCAATTGATTGGACCTGATTTGGAAAGGCACACACCTGTCTATATAAGGTCCCACAGTTGACATTGCATGTCAGAGCAAAAACCAAGCCATGAGGTCGAAGGAATTGTCCATAGAGCTCCGAGACAGGATTGTGTCGAGGCACAGATCTTGGGAAGGGTACCATCAAATGTCTGCGTCATTGAAGGTCCCCAAGAACACAGTGGCCTCCATCATTCTTAAATGGAAGAAGTTTGGAACCACCAAGACTATTCCTAGAGCTAGCCGCCCTGCCAAACTGAGCAATCGGGGGAGAAGGGCCTTGGTCAGAGAGGTGACCAAGAACCCGATGGTCACTCTGACAGAGCTCCAGAGTTCCTCTGTGGAGATGGGAGAACCTTCCAGAAGGACAACCAACTCTGCAGCACTCCCCCAATCAGGCCTTTATGGTAGAGTGGCCAGACGGAAGCCACTCCTCAGTTAAAGGCACATGACAACCCGCTTGGAGTTTGCCAAAAGGCACCTAAATGACTCTCAGACCATGAAAACAACATTCTCTGGTCTGATGAAACCAAGATTGAACTCTTTGGCCTGAATGCCAAGCGTCACATCTGGAGGAAACATGGCACCATCTCTACGTTGAAGCATGGTGGTGGCAGCATCATGCTGTTGGGATGTTTTTCAGCGGCAGGAACTGGGAGACTAGTCAGGATCGAGTGAAAGATGAACAGCGCAAAGTACAGAGAGATCCTTGATGAAAACCTGCTCCAGAGCACTCAGGACCTCAGACTGGGCGAAGGTTCACCTACCAACAGGACAATGACCCTAAGCACACAGCCAAGACAATGCAGGAGTGGCTTCGGGACAAGTCTCTGAATGTCCTTGAGTGGCCCAGCCAGAGCCCGGACTTGAACCCAATTGAACATCTCTGGAGAGACCTGAAAATAGCGACGCTCCCCATCCTACCTGACAGAGTTTGAGAGGATCTGCAGAGAAGAATGGGAGAAACTCCCCAAATACAGGTGTGCCAAGCTTGTAGCGTCATACCTAAGACTCGATGCTGTAATCGCTGCCAAAGGTGCTTCAACAAAGTATTGAGTTAAGGGTCTGAATACTGATGTAAATGTGTTATTTCAGATTTTTTTTATTTTTAATACATTTGCAAAAACCTGTTTTTATGGGGTATTGTGTGTAGATTGATGAGGGAAAAAAAACAATTTAATCCATTTTAGAATACGGCTGTAACGTTACAAAATGTGGAAAAAGTCAAGGGGTCTGAATATTTTCCAAATGCACTGTATATCCTCTTTAATGCACATTTATCAATTGTGGCTAATTTAATGGGATCAGTCCTTTCTCTCCTTATTGGATATCATTTCTGAATCTAATATCAGTCAACCTGGATATCAGTCAACCTGGGCGCTGGATTTGTCGTCAACAAGCTCATACAAGCTCACACATGTGTAATGCAATATGCACTCACTCACTCTGCGTACAACAATAATGTGCAATATTGAGATAACAGAGAAATGGGATGGAAAAGAAGCTAATATCAGTGTTTTTCTGTCAAATGCAGATATCATCATTGCAATAGCTAGTTATTCACAGTCAGAATTTACATGGTTAATTTTAAAATAAACACCACAAAACAATATTCATTCAGACATGAATTCTTTTTCTTTTCTTTTTTAAAATGAAAGTAGCATGACCTTCATGTTTTAAAAAGCTTGTACCAACACAAATGTACCATATGAATAAAATGACAGAACAAAATAACCAATGGGATGGTGTCCTGTTAATTAAACAGATTACAGAACCCAAAACAGTTGTGAGCCACCATTCAATCGCAAACGGTATCTTATCAACAATAGTTGGGTCACAGTCCGAGTGAGGAGCATCTTGCAGCTATCGTCTGTATTTGTGATAACAACACTTTTCCTATTGAATTTCCCTTAAAATGACACCATGGGCTTACTGTACTGTAGCTGATTTCATAGCCACTATAAACCAGTCCGCATACATACTACAAAATATACTTTACCATTTGCAAATTCATACAATAACTGCGTAATAAATGGTTAAAATACCACTCTAACTACATACAGGCCTCGGTTGGCATGTCAACAGCACATGCTGTTGTAATAATGCTAGTTAAAATAGGTGAGTTAGAAGCATTTGATATTCAAATTGTGCCCATGAAGGGGTATAGACACTGAGTGTACAAAACATTAGGAACACCTGCTCTTTCCACGACATAGACTGACCAGGTGAAAGCTATGATCCCTTATTGATGTCACTTGTTAAATCTACTTAAATCAGTGTAGATGAAGGGGAGGCGACAATTGAGACATGGATTGTGTATGTGTGCCATTCAGAGGGTGAATGTGCAAGACAAAAAAATGTCAGTGCCTTTGAATGGGGTATGGTAGTAGGTGCCAGGCGCACCGGTTTAAATCTGTCAAAAACTGCAACGCTGCTGGGTTTTTCACGCTCAACAGTTTCATTTAAAAATTAAAAATTTTAGTCATTTAGTGAGTGCATACATTTTCCATACTTTTGATACCTGTGTGTATCAAGAATGGTCCACCACAAAAAGGACATCCAGCCAACTTGACACAACTGTGGGAAGCATTTGGAGTCAACATGGGCCAGCATCCCCGTGGAACGCGTTCAACACCTTGTAGTGTCCACGCCAACTCAATATTAGGAAGGTGTTCCTAATGTTTTGTACACTCAGTTGATGATGATGATGCTCTATGCTCTGTACACAAGCTGTACCATAACGTTTTTGACACTGTGCTTTAGAATAATTTTCTACCATATTAATACGGACCGTATGCGTACCTACATCAGGGTAAGCAGAAACATAAACACGCCGTACAAACACATATTATACACCTTGATCAATTAACACACACAGTTTTGCTGTTGCATATTGTCACATTGAGAGAATACAAGTATTTTAAATACATTTTGAATCCTGTGAAGAAATATAAAAAAGAAAAACAACTGAGTTGAACAATTCTCACGGGATTTAAGAAGAAATCACAACATTGATAGATATGGTCTCACCATTGTTTGTCTTTTGAAAGTCCTTTTCTAAAAAGTCAGGATCATTTATGAGTACCTTGACTACTACTTTATTACCACGGCAACCCACTTCTTCTTCTCTTTATCCCGTGTACAGAACAAAACCTCTTAAAGTTTCCCTCATAAACAAACGCCCTTCCTGATATCCCTTTAAATCACACAATGATCCATCATCTTGAAATAAATATGAATTTGATCAAACGGTTGACATGTGAAATGTTTTTTAAATGCTTTAGAAACTAAAACAAGCCGTTCTTTTTTGAGTTTAGATGTCTAAACTGCCTGATTTGCTGCTACTTATTTCACAATAGTATGTAAGTACACATATCTATCATATCTCTCGCATATCTATCATATCTCTCATGTCTCTCATATCGCTCATATCTACCATATCTATCATATCTCTCATGTCTCTCATATCTCTCATATCTACCATATCTGTCATATCTGTCATATCTGTCATTTCTCGCATATCTCTCATGTCTCTCATATCTGTCATATCTGTCATATCTGTCATCTCTGTCATATCTGTCATATCTGTCATGTCTATCATATTTTAATGTCTCTCATATCTCGCATATCTGTCATATCTCTCATATCTGTCATACCTCTCATGAAGTTCTGAATGAAATGGGGCACTACAAAGGAAGAACGGACTACATAAAAAGTGGCACTACATTGTGGGGAAACCTTCTACTCAAACCTTTATAGAACGACATTATGGCACAAAGACTCGGTTGGTTTTCAATCACAAGGCACTGACAAACGTCACTGGCCAGTCAGCTTGTCACCAGCCTTATAACATTAACTCAGTTTGTAATGACTGGTTATAAATGCCTAGGAATGGATCATTCTGTGGTCTGATGAAGTGATTATGATGGTAATGGATAATGTAGTGCATTTAATAATGTCCCTTCCCTTCCCACATTGATAACAGTCGATGACAACAAAGAGGACGGAGGCCAATAACTTGACAATGGACGGTGATTTCATAGTTCAGATATCAATGACATGACAGCACCCTGCGTACATTGTAATTTAAGGGCACCATGAATGGAGAGTTAAGATTATAGTTCAATCAGATAACCTTGGGCGGTGGGCGCACCCAAACTGCACTGAGGGGGCAGTGAGCGGAAACCCTGAACTGGTGATGGATGGTAGGGTTGAAAGTTGTCGTTCAGAGCCATGTGGTGGTCTCCCTCACATCAGGGCTGCTGGTTGAGGGTGAGGCTAGGAGTTAGGCTAATGGCTGGGGTTGAGGGTTAGGCTAGGAGTTAGGCTAATGGCTGGGGTTGAGGGTGAGGCTAGGAGTTAGGCTAATGGCTGGGGTTGAGGGTGAGGCTAGGAGTTAGGCTAATGGCTGGGGTTGAGGGTGAGGCTAGGAGTTAGGCTAATGGCTGGGGTTGAGGGTGAGGCTAGGAGTTAGGCTAATGGCTGGGGTTGAGGGTGAGGCTAGGAGTTAGGCTAATGGCTGGGGTTGAGGGTGAGGCTAGGAGTTAGGCTAATGGCTGGGGCTGAGGGTGAGGCTAGGAGTTAGGCTAATGGCTGGGGTTGAGGGTTAGGCTAGGAGTTAGGTTAATGGCTGGGGTTGAGGGTGAGGCTAGGAGTTAGGTTAATGGCTGGGGTTGAGGGTGAGGCTAGGAGTTAGGCTAATGGCTGGGGTTGAGGGTGAGGCTAGGAGTTAGGCTAATGGCTGGGGTTGAGGGTGAGGCTAGGAGTTAGGCTAATGGCTGGGGTTGCGGGTGAGGCTAGGAGTTAGGCTAATGGCTGGGGCTGAGGGTGAGGCTAGGAGTTAGGCTAATGGCTGGGGTTGAGGGTTAGGCTAGGAGTTAGGTTAATGGCTGGGGTTGAGGGTGAGGCTAGGAGTTAGGTTAATGGCTGGGGTTGAGGGTGAGGCTAGGAGTTAGGTTAATGGCTGGGGTTGAGGGTGAGGCTAGGAGTTAGGTTAATGGCTGGGGTTGAGGGTGAGGCCCCAGAGACTAAGGCTTTAGGGCCCATAGGCAGTCAGAGACGGGAGCTCTCCCTGTTCAACCCCAGGGCCAGCTCACCTACACTCTCATAGTCTGGCTCTTGAACCTGGTTCCCCAGCCCCAAGTCCTCTCCACTACCAGTCTTAGGGATGTGGATGGTTTCGTAGCCAGGGTCAAGATCGCTGGAGGAAGACTCGGGGACCAGTCCCTTGATATCAGCAATGCTGCTGTAGTCACTCTCCTTCTCCTCCACATCTAGACCTGGCTTCCCCACCGTGGAGTACAGGTCTGACAGCTGGAGAGAGAGAGAGAGAGAGAGCGAGAGAGAGGGGAGAGAGAGAGAGAGAGAGAAAGAGAGAGAGAAAGAGAGAGGGGAGAGAGAGGGAGAGAGAGGGGGGAGGAGAGGAGAGAGAGAGGAGAGAGAGGAGAGGATGCAGTCAGTGTGAGCATCAAAGGACTATTTTATTTATGTATGCTTTATTTAGGTGAGGTCACAGTGAGACTGACATCTCTAATAACCAGGTGAGGTCACAGTGAGACTGACATCTCTAATAACCAGGTGAGGTCACAGTGAGACTGACATCTCTAATAACCAGGTGAGGTCACAGTGAGACTGACATCTCTAATAACCAGGTGAGGTCACAGTGAGACTGACACCTCTAATAACCAGGTGAGGTCACAGTGAGACTGACATCTCTAATAACCAGGTGAGGTCACAGTGAGACTGACACCTCTAATAACCAGGTGAGGTCACAGTGAGCCTGACATCTCTAACAACCAGGTGAGGTCACAGTGAGACTGACATCTCTAATAACCAGGTGAGGTCACAGTGAGACTGACATCTCTAACAACCAGGTGAGATCACAGTGAGACTGACATCTCTGTTTACTTGATAAGCGTCAGGACAATAGGGGAATGAGAAGAGCACAGGGAGTTCAGCGGAGAGTCACCACCTTACCTCGATCCCTGACAGCACATGGTTGTCTAGCCCCGGTGAGGTAGACAGTGGAAAGTCTAACTGTAAAGAGAAGAAAACAAAAACGAACATTCAGACTTTACAGTTCAGGCATTACACTCAACATAAAAACAATGTGCTGTGTTGTGGTTGTCCATACTGTCTTTATCACATTGAGTTGAGCAGGTGTATATTATTTAGTCAATAATTTAGCAGTGTTATTGTGTATAGCTGCTATATACTGACCCTTATGACCGATGGAGAGAGTCATTAATCAACAACACATAGCTAGCTGACAGACATAAAGAACACCTCTCTAAAGAGAACGTTAATATCAGAGATGGTGACTGGCTGGCTGCTACATCACGTCTCATATAGCTTGGATGTACTGTGAGGATGGAGCCTCTTTTAAAGTCCATCTTTCACTTGGTCAAGGACATACTGTATAAGGACATATAAGATGTAAATCTTGTGTTGGACAAACCAACTTAGTTTCTATCTCTAATCGATATGATTACTTTATGGACACACGTTCTCAAAACTCAGCAGATTTGCTTTTATTTTGGCTTCATTAGCGAAACATTTCATTTGATTGCCTTGGAGTGCAGCGGCGTGGAATCATGAAGACAAGCTCAAGCCCCCATCATCAACCAGCCTCCTTGTGTCTCTCATAGTGTTAGTTTGTTCTAATTTAGTGTCCATAAAGTCTTTGTCCGCGTGGCTTTACAAATTAAAGTGCCAGTCCAGTTAAGTAAGTGGTTTCATGACTACAACCAGGAGTTGTTCCTGACTACTACCAGGAGTTGTTCCTGACTACAACCAGGAGTTGTTCCTGACTACAACCAGGAGTTGTTCCTGACTACACCACTTGACCAGGAGAAGACTGGTTCCTAGATATGGCAGTCAAGTCATTTTTACTGACCATATTATAGCTGAAAACTAGAGCCCAGAGTTGTTCTTTGTCAGGTCACTATTGATGAGAATGTATCAAGGTAGTTAGGGGGTATGGACTGACAGACAGGACCTCTACTACGGCAGACTGATGATGGAGGACCGAAGTCTAACATTCCAAAGCGTTAGTCAGCCAGAGAATGTGTGTGGTTTGGTTTCACATGGATACACAAACACACACACAAATGCACACACACTGTACACAAGACAGGAGGCTGCTGAGGGGAGGACGGCTCATAATAATGGCCAGAACAGAGAAAATGGAATGGTATCAAACTGCTGGAAACCATGTGTTTGATGTATTTGATACCATTCCACTTATAGCGCTCCAGTCATTACCATGAGCCCGTCCTCCCCAATTAAGGTGCCATCAACCTCCAGTGGTACACACACACGTACACCCGTACACACAGGCTATCACACGCACGTGCACGCACGCACACACACACACACACACACACACACGCACACACACATCTAAAACATAATCAAGCTCTTTCCCTTTGGTGACAGACAACTCCACTGTTGATATACTGAATATCAGTTTATCTAAGAGAATGGCCCCTTGTGAGCGTCACACTAGTGAATGACAAGGTCAATTACATTTTCTCAGTGTAAATCAAAAGCTTCTAAGGCCACGGGCGATGCAAAGTCAAATTATTCCAGACAACAGAACAGTCATTTCTGGTTATTATGGCTTAATAGCTGTGTTACAGAGCGGGAGAGATTGCAGTGTTGAACAAAGGAAAATCATCTGTGTGTGTGTGTCTGAGTGTGTGTTTGTGTGTTTGCTTAGGGTCTACCTGAGGGAGAATCCAGCAGACTTAAATACACACACACACACACGCACACGCACACACACAGACACACACCGAGCGCCATCCATCATCTGCCTGGTCTGTCAGAATGACGGTGGGCAGCTGGATCTCATCAGGCTCTCCTCCTCTCCTCTCCTCCTCTCCCCTCTCCTCCTTATCCACTCCTCTCCACTCTGCTTTGCATACATTACCACACACATTACCCTGTCGGTCTGACAAGACAAATCACCAGCCAACCCCAGTCACACCGACGCACCACCACAGAGAATAAAGAAAGTTACGGGTTAACCTTAAATCAGCCCCAGGGTGTCTGCAAATGTGTGTGTGTGTGTGTGTGTGTGTGTCCATACGATTCCATTCATGCGTGTGTAATATGGGGTTTGTAAAAAGAAAACTGGGGGTAGAGGCGTAGAACAGAATTAATGCTGACTCCACATTCCAACACTGGAGGACGGAACACGGAACAGGCTTTGGGAGTGTAGGGGGCCCAGCTCAGCCCAGCCCAGCCCAGCGGTTGGTTCATCATATAGCAGGGAGCCAGAGGGTCAAGCTGGGCTAGGCGTCACCTGCTGCCCAACGCAACACTTTATTACTGATTAGCTAATTGGCTGGACGGCTGGAGCTTCAACATGTTGATTACTGATTAGATAATTGGCTGGACGGCTGGACCTTAAACATGTTGGTTACTGATTAGCTAATTGGCTGGACGGCTGGACCTTCAACACTTTTATTACTGATTAGCTAATTGGCTGGACGGCTGGAGCTGGCCCAAGACAGGGGCGAAAGGGGAAAAGTCTGAGTCAAGACAGAGACCAGAACAACGCGAGTCCAATTCAAGATCACAATTGTAATTGTCAGATCGTCACCATAATAAGAGCTTAACATGTTCCGTGTTTCTGTGTTAAAGATATTCTCCGGTACTCTGGGCTGGCCCACATGGGGGTAAATGTAGGGAAAATGGCGCCGCACAGCTTCCAGAAAACAGTCGCTTTCAAACTAGGGATTTCGTAGCTAATTGAGGTAAGACAGTAATTCTGCTCATAGATTATACATGTATGAACTACACATCCAGCCCAAAACAGGAGGTTTAAAAAATACTTACTAGTCGCCAAAGTACCGGAGCACGTCTTTAATATTTCAGAAGAACATATGGATTCTTTAGCCATTCAGAATGGTAAAAAAAATTATTGCTGCGGGCAAATAGAGAGCCACTCTACAAATGATCACTAAATAATATATAAAAATACTAAATATGTGACTTGTTTCAGGAAACTAGAGCTGTGTTCGAATACTCATACTAACAGCACTAACCTTACTATTTGTGACGTAAATTGAGTATGTAATATGCTTATTGGTCATAGTATGGATATAGTTAGTATGCCAAAAGTTCCCTGATGTCGTATTAAATTCGCCAAAATACGAAGTATACAAGCAGTGGACACTATTTCCGTGCTTTTAGAGCACTTAATGCAATTCTTAAGAAAATGGGCGTGGCTTCACAACGTTGTGAAAATGGCAGAAAATATGCAGCCAAAGTCCGACGAGCACGGATACAAATTCATTGCTTTAACTAATTATGACAAATGTTAAGAAAATGTTGAGCAATGTAATAAAGCAATTACTTTTCAAATAAGTTACGTTACACGTTATGTTGGCTGACAATTTGTTAGCTACGCTATCCTTACGAACCGCATAGCATTACAGCAGTATGTACCGGTATGTTAGCTAGTTACCTAACGTTAGTTGGCTACTAATACATCGAACTTGCCAGGCAATATTTTAACTATAATCTAACTAACTACCCAACGTTTATTGACTTGATTATTCACGTCATTCTTAGCTAAGTGGTGTAGTCGTTGTGCGTTCTCAATAGACATTGTTAATTCTGTCTATCTACTCCGATTTCAGAGCACTCTTGTCTGAGTGTGCCAGAGTGCAGAATAACTGATGAATTTACGAACGCTCAACACCCGTTGAATATATGGCCGGTGTCAGTAAACGTCGGCAAAAAAAAATATTATTAAATTGTTGCCAGCAGCACAGTTACAGTCACCAACGCTCTGGATAACATGAAAACAGCCTAACCAGCTCTTCTATGGCGAGTAAAATGGTCAGAGTGAGGTGTTCTCTCATTTGTGTCTGGAAATAGCTAGCAAGCTAGCCACCGTTAGCCAGTTAGCTTGGGTGCTTGACTGCCGTTGTGAGGTCAGAACGCTCGGATCAACCCTACTCCTCAGCCAGAGCGTCCAGTGACGCGCTCCGAGAGCGAAACGCTCTGAATTTATGAATATATGTGGATTCAAGTATTTTTAGCCAGATCCTAATTGATATGTCAACATTTTATTTTGATGGTGTAGAAGGCCCTTCTTGCCTTGTCTCTCAGATCGTTCACAGCTTTGTGGAAGTTACCTGTGGCGCTGATGTTTAGGCCGAGGTGTGTATAGTTTTTTGTGTGCTCTAGGGCAACGGTGTCTAGATGGAATTTGTATTTGTATTTGTGGTGTTTTCCAATTTTCCCAGAAGTTGTTAGAGTCTATGGATTCTTCAATTATATTGAGCTGATTTCTGACTTGTTGTTCATTCTTTTTCCGTAGTGTATTTCTGTATTGTTTTAGTGATTCACCATAGTGAAGGCGTAGGCTCAGGTTTTCTGGGTCTCTATGGTTTTGGTTGGATAGGTTTCTCAATTTCTTTCTTAGGTTTTTGCATTCTTCATCAAACCATTTGTCATTGTTGTTACTTTTCTTCGGTTTTCTGTTAGAGATTTTTAGATTTGATAAGGAAGCATAGAGGTCAAATATACTGTTTAGGTTTTCTACTGCCAAGTTTACATCTTCACTATTACAGTGGAACGTTTTGTCCAGGAAGTTGTCTAAAAGGGATTGAATTTGTTGTTGCCTAATTGTTTTTTTGGTAGGTTTTGACACAACTTTCCTTCAATCTATAGCATTTCTTAATATTATTCAGTTCCTTTGGCTTTGATGCCTCATGTTTGAGTATTGCTCTGTTCAAGTAGACTGTGATTTTGCTGTGGTCTGATAGGGGTGTCAGTGGGCTGAGTGTGAACGCTCTGAGAGACTCTGGGTTGAGGTCAGTGATAAAGTAGTCTACAGTACTACTGCCAAGAATTGAGCTATAGGTGTACCTACCATAGGAGTCCCCTCGAGGCCTACCATTGACTATGTACATACCCAGCGTGCGACAGAGCTGCAGGAGTTGTGACCCGTTTTTTGTTGGTTATGTTGTCATATTTGTGCCTAGGAGGGCATATGGGGGAGGGAATGCTGTCACATCCAGGTAGGTGTTTGTCCTCCTGTGTGCTGAGGGTGTCAGGTTCTTGTCCTGTTCTGGCATTTAAGTCGCCACACTATTACATGTCCCTGGGTCTGGAAATGATTGATTTCCCCCTCCAGGATGGAGAAGCTGTCTTCATTAAAGTATGGGGATTCTAGTGGGGGGATATAGGCAACACACATTATCTCTCTGTTGAGATAATTTCCTTTAGATTTTTTTCTAGCCAATCGTAAAATGTTCCTGTTTTGATTAATTTAATAGAGTGAGTTAGGTCTGCTCTATACCAAATTAGCATACCCCCTGAGTCCCTTCCCTGTTTAATTTACATTTACATTTTCGTCATTTAGCAGATGCTCTTATCCAGAGCGACTTACAAATTGGTGCATTCACCTTATGTTAGCCATTGGGACAACCACTTTACAATATTTTTTTTTTTTTTGGGGGGTGGGGTAAGGGGGGGTAGAAGGATCACTTTATCCTATCCCAGGTATTCCTTAAAGAGGTGGGGTTTCAAGTGTCTCCGAAGGTGGTGAGTGACTCTGCTGTCCTGGCGTCGTGAGGGAGCTTGTTCCACCATTGGGGTGCCAGAGCAGCGAACAGTTTTGACTGGGCTTCCGTAGAGGTAGGGGAGCTAGCAGGCCAGATGTGGATGAACGTAGTGCCCTCGTTTGGGTGTAGGGACTGATCAGAGCCTGAAGGTACGGAGGTGCCGTTCCCCTCACATCTCCGTAGGCAAGCACCATGGTATTGTAGCAGATGCGTGCTTCAACTGGAAGCCAGTGGAGTGTGCGGAGGAGTGGGGTGACGTGAGAGAACTTGGGAAGGTCGAACACCAGATGGGCTGCGGCGTTCTGGATGAGTTGTAGGGGTTTAATGGCACAGGCAGGGAGCCCAGCCAACAGCGAGTTGCAGTAATCCAGACGGGAGATGACAAGTGCCTGGATTAGGACCTGTGCCGCTTCCTGTGTAAGGCAGGGTCGTACTCTGCAAATGTTGTAGAGCATGAACCTACAGGATCGGGTCACCGCCTTGATGTTAGCGGAGAACGACAGGGTGTTGTCCAGGGTCACGCCAAGGCTCTTTGCACTCTGGGAGGAGGACACAACAGAGTTGTCAACCGTGATGGCAAGATCATGGAACGGGCAGTCCTTCCCCGGGAGGAAGAGCAGCTCCGTCTTGCCGAGGTTCAGCTTGAGGTGGTGATCCATCATCCACACTGATATGTATGTTTCACACCTGGTAGTTTGGTGGATGAGACTACCAGATCTCTGTAACCTAGAGGGCAACCAGTGGGTCCGTCTATACCATGTTCCTTGTAGGATGACAATGTCTGTATTTCCGATTTCTTTGGTGAAGTCCAGGTTCCTGCTCTTTAGGCCAAAGGCAGATGACCTCAGGCCTTGGATATTCCCTCTATCTCTCCCTCCCTCTACCCCCCCCCCCTCTCTCTCTCTCTCTCTCTCTCTCCCTCTATCTATCTTCTATCTCTCTCTCTCTCTCTCTCTCTCTCTCTCTCTCTCTCTCTCTCTCTCTCTCTCTCTCTCTCTCTCTCTCTCTCTCTCTCTCTCTCTCTCTCTCTCTCTCTCTCTCTCTCTCTCTCTCTCTCTCTCTCTCTCTCTCTCTCTCTCTCTCTCTCTCTCTCTCCCTCTCTCTCTCTCTCTATCTCTCTCTCTCTCTCTCTCTCTCTCTCTCTCTCTCTCTCTCTCTCTCTCTCTCTCTCTCTCTCTCTCTCTCTCTCTCTCTCTCTCTCTCTCTCTCTTCCTCTATCTATCCTCTCTCTCTCTATCTCTCTCTCTCTCTCTCTCTCTCTCTCCCTCTATCTCTCTCTCTCTCTCTCTCTCTCTCTCTCTCTCTCTCTCTCTCTCTCTCTCTCTCTCTCTCTCTATCTATCTTCTATCTCTCTCTCCCTCCATCTCTATCTCTATTCTACATCTCTCATTTCGCTCTCTCTTCCTCTCTCTCTCTCCCTGCTCTTCCTCTCTCTCTCTCCCTGCTCTTCCTCTCTCTCTCTCCCTGCTCTTCCTCTCTCTCTCTCCCTGCTCTTTCTCTCTCTCGCTCTTTCTCTCCCTCATAATGTCGATCGGACACAGAGACAGAGAGAGGCTCTTTCTGTTCTGCTTTCTACTCTAACTTGTGGCTCACAACTGAATCAATACATCTAGTCAGGAATCAGTTGAGCTGTCTTTCTGCTGTACAAGTGCGGTCTTTCTCCCTCACAAACATACATAAACACACAGACATAGACATAAACAACGATCCTCACCTCTCCGTTGTGCAGCGCAGCCCCCATTACCACCACCCCTCCTGCGTCCATCATGGTAGGCTGGTTGTCATTCTCATCCAGCACCTTGTCAGGCACAGGCGGGGGTCTCTCCTCCTCGGGCTCCTCTGTGGGGCTCACAGCAGCAGCGATGGTGGCTGAGCGCCTGGCCTCCAGGTCTGCACTGTGACGGCTCTTCTTGTTCAGATCCACCGAGGCGTACTCCACTCCCGCGCACAGGGGCCCTCGCTCCGGGGTGCTGCCGGGGCTGAGGTGGCCGTTGTGGAGGGCTGGAGGGTGGCGGGGAGGTGGGAGGTGGTTGTGGTGGGAAATGTCATTGTCATCAGGGCTGAGGGGGGACGTAGTACCGTGTCCGTTGGGTAGACCTACAGCCATGCTTCCTGGATGGTCCTTCAGCTCTTTGACCGTCTCGTACAGGGAGTCTTCAACACTCACGTCCCGGGACGCTGTCAAGATGCCGCCTCTTTCCTTCACCACCTAGTTTAGTTGAGTTGATTGAGACAGCCGTCAGTACATTAGGACTAGTCTCCCTGGGTTCATACAGTACAACCATTCAATAAACACAAGAGGACTCATTCCAATAAGTCAATAAATACCTATATAATAACATGAACAACAACAATCCCTAATACCTCGTAGGTGCCATCTCCAGAGGGAGGGAGAGGGGGTCCGTTGGAGGATCCCATCCCCTCCAGAGCGCTGTTGGGTGGGATGCTGGGCAGCTCACGGTCCTGGGGACACTTGGAGCTCCGCAGCTCTGACTGGCTGGACAGCATCTCCTCAGAGGGCTGGGGACTGCTGTCCTGGGTGTCTGTCAACACTGGGGGAGGATGGATCAATACATTTGAGTTGAGTTCAATTGAATTGAATTGAATTTTGTTAAGTTGAGTTGGGTTGGGTTTAATTGAATTGGACACGACAAAGGGAAAAAGGATGGGATGTGTGGGTGGTTATGCCGGGTTAACAGAGAGAGAGTTTGAGGATGTTGTGTGTGGGTGGTTATGCCAGGTTAAAAGAGAGAGAGTTTGAGGATGGTGTGTGTGGGTGGTTATGCCGGGTTAACAGAGAGAGAGTTTGAGGATGGTGTGTGTGGGTGGTTATGTTGGGTTAACAGAGAGAGAGTTTTAGGATGGTGTGTGTGGGTGGTTATGCCGGGTTAACAGAGAGAGAGTTTGAGGATGGTGTGTGTGGGTGGTTATGCCGGGTTAACAGAGAGAGAGTTTGAGGATGGTGTGTGTGGGTGGTTATGCCGGGTTAACAGAGAGAGAGTTTGAGGATGGTGTGTGTGGGTGGTTATGCCGGGTTAACAGAGAGAGAGTTTAAGGATGGTGTGTGTGGGTGGTTATGCCGGGTTAACAGAGAGAGAGTTTGAGGATGGTGTGTGTGGGTGGTTATGCCGGGTTAACAGAGAGAGAGTTTGAGGATGGGAAGCCTCGATCTTAAACAACAACATTGCATCTTTGAAAGCTGCAGTGGACAATTTGGACTAGTTAGACTGTTCGTTCATAGAGCTTGTTTGTGCATTGTCTAACTCCTTTGTCATTGGTTGTCATGCCAGAGGGCCTAGATGTTTGGCATGACAACCAACAGTGGAGCTGGCTACAACACAGATCTGTTACCAGACTACTAGTGGACCATGTCTCATGGATTAGATTGCCACAGGTGTGGAAACCAAACGAATAACCAAGTAAGTGTGCAAAGTGAAGGCTAAATGTAGATGGAATGTATGCTGAATGAATATTACACTCTTTTAAAAAGTCATGAATGAAACGGCAACAAACAATAAACAACACATGCAGAGGCGGTCTTCGTGTGTGTGTGTGTGTGTGTGTGTGTGTGCGTGTGTGTGTGTGTGTGTTACCTGTGCCACTGGTTAGTGGGCCGTTGTGTGAACTGCTCACCAATAGGTCAGTCCCTGGGCTGTCCACAGACTGAATACCGGTAAATGTCTCTCTCTCAGACACCTGTAGACCGACAAACACTGGGTTAGGATGGGGATATGTGGCTTATTATAGACACAGGTCTGGGATCAGTTTACCCTGCGTCCCTGTGTGGTCCTGTGTGGCTCAGTTAGTACACATCCTACAAATATATGAACTCGCTGTACTATAAGTCACTTTGGATAAGTGGAGCTATATACATTATATATTCACTACCAGTCAAAAGTTTTACAACAACTACTCATTCAAGGGTTTTTCTTTATTTTTACATTGTAGAATAACAGTGAAGACATCAAAACTATGAAATAACACATATGGAATCATGTAGTAACCAAAAAAGTGTTAAACAAATCAAAATATATTTTATATTTGAGATTCTTCAAATAGCCACCCTTTGCCTTGATGACAGCTTTGCACACTCTTGGCATTCTCTCAACAAGCTTCATGAGGTAGTCACCTGGAATGCATTTCAATTAACAGGTGTGCCTTCTTAAAAGTTAATTTGTGGAATTTCTTTCCTTCTTAATGCGTTTGAGCCAATCAGTTGTAAAGTGACAAGGTGGGGGGGGGGGGTTTACAGAAGATAGCCCTATTTGGTAAAACACCAAGTCCATATTATGGCAAGAACAGCTCAAATAAGCAAAGAGAAACGACAGTCCATCATTACTTTAAGGCATGACGGTCAATACGGAATTTCAAGAATTTTTAAGGTTTATTCAAGTGCAGTCGCAAAAACCATCAAGCGCTATGATGAAACTGGCTCTCATGAGGACCACCACAGGAATGGAAGACCCAGAGTTACCTCTGCTGCAGAGGATAAGTTCATTAGAGTTACCAGCCTCAGAAATTGCAGCCCAAATAAATGCTTCACGGAGTTCAAGTCACAGACACATCTCAACATCAACTGTTCAGAGGGGACTGTGTGAATCAGGCCTTCATGGTCAAATTGCTGCAAAGAAACCACTACTAAAGGACACCAATAAGAAGAAGAGACCTGCTTGGGCCAAGAAACACGAGGAATGGACATTAGACCGGTGGAAATGTGTCCTTTGGTCTGGAGTCCAAATTTGAGATTTTTGGTTCCTACCGCCGTGTGAGATGCGGTGTGGGTGAACGGATTATCTCCGCATGTGTAGTTCCCATCGTAAAGCAGGGAGGAATAGGTGTTATGGTGTGGGGGTGCTTTGCTGGTGACATTGTCTGTGATTTATTTAGAATTCAAGGCACACTTAACCAGCATGGCTACCACAGCATTCTGCAGCGATACACCACCCCATCTGGTTTGGGCTTAGTGGGACTATCATTTGTTTTTCAACAGGACAATGACCCAACACACCTCCAGGCTGTGTAAGGGCTATTTGACCAAGAAGGAGAGTGATGGAGTGCTGCA
The DNA here is from genome assembly GCF_020615455.1 of Coregonus clupeaformis. Taxonomy (NCBI): domain Eukaryota; kingdom Metazoa; phylum Chordata; class Actinopteri; order Salmoniformes; family Salmonidae; genus Coregonus; species Coregonus clupeaformis. The sequence continues at coordinate 63,498,163 of NC_059220.1, read as the reverse complement.
TCAGATGACCTGGCCTCCACAATCCCTCGACCTCAACCCAATTGAGATGGTTTGGGATGAGTTGGACAGCAGAGTGAAGGAAAAGCAGCCAACAAGTGCTCAGCATATGTAGGAACTCCTTCAAGACTGTTGGAAAAGCATTCCAGGAAGCTGGTTGAGAGAATACCAAGAGTGTGCAAAGCTGTCATCAAGGCAAAGGGTGGCTATTTGAAGAATCTCAAATATAAAATATATTTTAATTTGTTTAACACTTTTTTGGTTACTACATGATTCCATATGTGTTATTTCATAGTTTCGATGTCTTCACTATTATTCTACAATGTAGAACATAGTAAAAAATAAAGAAAAACCCTGAAATGAGTAGGTGTGTTTAAACTTTGGACTGGTAGTGTACATTAGATCAGTGTCATCCTACGCCTCATTCTGAGAGGCTGTGATCAGATATAATACCTTTACACAATTACACCTCAATTCATATGAACATCAGGACATTGTGAGGGGAACAATGGGCATTGAGCCACTGCAGGTCTTTGTGTTGTCAGTAACCTCACTGATATAAAACCAAAGGACAGAGGCAGTAACCTTCAGATCTACAGCACCACCTGGTGGCTGTGTCTGATAATGACTGTTGCTAGGCTGAATCTGATGGCGTACCTATAGAGACACAGGGGTTAGTGGAGTCTGTCTGTTGAGAAGAAGACAAAGACCCAATTCAACCCGTCAGTCTGTCGTTAAAGACCCAATTCAACCTGTCAGTCTGTCGTTAAAGACCCAATTCAACCCGTCAGTCTGTCGTTAAAGACCCAATTCAACCTGTCAGTCTGTCGTTAAAGACCCAATTCAACCCGTCAGTCTGTCGTTAAAGACCCAATTCAACCCGTCAGTCTGTCGTTAAAGACCCAATTCAACCCGTCAGTCTGTCGTTAAAGACCCAATTCAACCCGTCAGTCTGTCGTTAAAGACCCAATTCAACCCGTCAGTCTGTCGTTAAAGACCCAATTCAACCTGTCAGTCTGTCGTTAAAGACCCAATTCAACCAGTCAGTCTGTCGTTAAAGACCCAATTCAACCCATCAGTCTGTCGTTAAAGACCCAATTCAACCCGTCAGTCTGTCGTTAAAGACCCAATTCAACCTGTCAGTCTGTCGTTAAAGACCCAATTCAACCTGTCAGTCTGTCGTTAAAGACCCAATTCAACCCGTCAGTCTGTCGTTAAAGACCCAATTCAACCTGTCAGTCTGTCGTTAAAGACCCAATTCAACCTGTCAGTCTGTCGTTAAAGACCCAATTCAACCTGTCAATCTGTCATTAAAGACCCAATTCAACCCGTCAGTCTGTCGTTAAAGACCCAATTCAACCTGTCAGTCTGTCGTTAAAGACCCAATTAAACCCGTCAGTCTGTCATTAAAGATCCAATTCAACCTGTCAGTCTGTCGTTAAAGACCCAATTCAACCCGTCAGTCTGTCGTTAAAGTGAAGTCCTCCTTCATAACTTCACAGGCGAGGCCCGACACTACAGTGTAAAGGTTACTCTCCAGATACTGTAACTATCAGATAAAAAGGTTTCCACGTCCCCGGAGGTTTGAGCAAAGAGTGTGTGTGTGACTGCATGTAATTAGAATGAAAGGACGATGTCAGTTTCTTTCTGAAAGAGAGCTATTTATCTCACTTAACCACAACTTGTAAGTAGTAATTTAATCTTTACCATAGCTAATGCTCATCATGGTCTTCATCATGATGGAATGGTTGGGTATAGTGCGAGAATTCACAATATGCATTCAGAATCCCATTGAAATAAACAGTTTACTATGCAATTAATGTGCTAAACCGTGAACTGGTGAAATAAAAGGTGAATTAAATATAGTGGTTCTGAAAATACTGATTCTTCTCTGTGAACATTTCAGTTTATATGAAGATACTGCAGACCGAAGTGGAACAAATTCTACACATCTGGGGTGTAATTATTAGTCCAAACAGTTGCAAAACGTTTAGCAACTAAAACTAGGGTTTCTACTGGACAAATGCAGGTAGGTCCCTCGCCGTTTCGTTCCGTTTGCTTCCGTTTAAGAAACATTTTGCAACAGAATCGGCGTAATGAATACGCCCCTGGTGTTGATTCCAGACCAGCGTACACAGTGTATGTGTGTTTGTGTGTGTGTGCCACTGGGACCTGTCAATCACAGAGCTGGCAGAGATCCCAAGCCTAATTTACAACTAGACACGCTCTATGATCACAACATGATGACTCTCCCACATAGGGGCTAATGTGTGTGTGTGTGTGTGTGTGTGTGTGATAGAGGGAGTAAATATTTTGGCTGCATTTATCACATTATACTAATACTCCTTCCCCCTCTGCAATTCATGTCTCCCTTCTGTCCATTCCTTCCTGGATAATGCTGACCTCTGAACTCTTGACCTCTTGACCAGGGTCATCCATCCAATAGACTCCCTCCATCCCGTTCTGCACTAAGAGCTGCATATGGCTAAAACCCTGTCCATCTCCCTCTCTCCATCTCCCTCCCTCTCTCCATATCCCTCCCTCTCTCCATCTCCCTCTCTCTCTCCATCTCCATCTCTCACTCCATATCTCTCTCTCCCTCCATCTCCCTCTCTCTCTCCATATCTCTCTCTCTCTCTCTCTCCATCTCCCTCCCTCTCTCCATCTCTCTCCCTCTCTCTCTCCATATCTCTCTCTCTCCATCTCCCTCCCTCTCTCCATCTCTCTCCCTCTCTCTCTCCATCTCCCTCTCTCTCTCCATCTCTCTCTCTCTCTCTCTCTCTCTCTCTCTCTCTCTCTCTCTCTCTCTCTCTCTCCATCTCCCTCCCTCTCTCCATCTCCCTCCCTCTCTCCATCTCCCTCCCTCTCTCAGAGTTCTTTTCAGGGACAGACATAGCAGACTAACTAAGGCTGTTTTAAGTGAAGCAAGTGACAGATCCCTTTAGTTCAGTCAGACTCACTCCATTCATGAGGTTCTCGTGGTCTACTGTGCAGCCATTTGCTTTCTTTGGCCTGGAGAAGAAGAAGGATGAAGAAGGAAGATGGTGATTAAAACTTTGACTTTGTCTGCTTTGAGTTGATGTATTAACTCTGGGCTACAGCATACTGCATACAAACTGTAATAATGTAGTATATTATGCAAACTGTAATAATGTAGTTTATTAAGCAGACTGTAATAATGTGGTATATTATGCAGACTGTAATAATGTAGTCTATTATACAGACTGTAATAACATAGTCTATTATACAGACTGTAATAATGTAGTCTATTATACAGACTGTAATAATGTAGTCTATTATGCAGACTGTAATAATGTAGTCTATTATACAGACTGTAATAATGTAGTCCATTATACAGACTGTAATAATGTAGTCTATTATACAGACTGTAATAATGTAGTCCATTATACAGACTGTAATAATGTAGTCTATTATGCAGACTGTAATAATGTAGTCTATTATGCAGACTGTAATAATGTAGTCTATTATGCAGACTGTAATAATGTAGTCTATTATACAGACTGTAATAATGTAGTCCATTATACAGACTGTAATAATGTAGTCTATTATGCAGACTGTAATAATGTAGTCTATTATACAGACTGTAATAATGTAGTCTATTATGCAGACTGTAATAATGTAGTATATTATATACTGTAATAATGTAGTATATTATGCAGACTGTAATAATGTAGTCTATTATGCAGACTGTAATAATGTAGTCTATTATTCAGACTGTAATAATGTAGCCTATGATGCAGACTGTAATAATGTAGTCATTATACAGACTGTAATAATGTAGTCTATTATACAGACTGTAATAATGTAGTCTATTATACAGACTGTAATAATGTAGACTATTATACAGACTGTAATAATGTAGTCTATTATGCAGACTGTAATAATGTAGTCTATTATGCAGACTGTAATAATGTAGTCTATTATACAGACTGTAATAATGTAGTATGTTATGCAGACTGTAATAATGTAGTCTATTATACAGACTGTAATAATGTAGTCTATTATGCAGACTGTAATAATGTAGTCTATTATGCAGACTGTAATAATGTAGTCTATTATGCAGACTGTAATAATGTAGTATATTATATACTGTAATAATGTAGTATATTATGCAGACTGTAATAATGTAGTCTATTATGCAGACTGTAATAATGTAGTCTATTATTCAGACTGTAATAATGTAGCCTATGATGCAGACTGTAATAATGTAGTCATTATACAGACTGTAATAATGTAGTCTATTATACAGACTGTAATAATGTAGTCTATTATACAGACTGTAATAATGTAGACTATTATACAGACCGTAATAATGTAGTCTATTATGCAGACTGTAATAATGTAGTCTATTATGCAGACTGTAATAATGTAGTCTATTATACAGACTGTAATAATGTAGTATGTTATGCAGACTGTAATAATGTAGTCTATTATACAGACTGTAATAATGTAGTCTATTATGCAGACTGTAATAATGTAGTCTATTATGCAGACTGTAATAATGTAGTCTATTATTCAGACTGTAATAATGTAGTCTATTATGCAGACTGTAATAATGTAGTCTATTATACAGACTGTAATAATGTAGTATGTTATGCAGACTGTAATAATGTAGTCTATTATGCAGACTGTAATAATGTAGTCTATTATTCAGACTGTAATAATGTAGTCTATTATGCAGACTGTAATAATGTAGTCTATTATTCAGACTGTAATAATGTAGTCTATTATGCAGACTGTAATAATGTAGTCTATTATACAGACAGTAATAATGTAGTATATTATACAGACTGTAATAATGTAGTATATTATGCAGACTGTAATAATATAGTCTATTATACAGACACCCAATTGTGCTGGTCTATCTATCGGTACCAAAGTAAGAATGTGATAAATAAACTATTTGTTAGAAGTAAATCAACAGTACAGTATAAATATAACATAAGTACAATGACAGTAACATTATTTATGTTTTCATCTTACATGTTATTGAATGTGTGTGTGTCCTACAAGTCCCACTCACCCCTGGCAGTTGGCGCACAGCAGCAGTAACAGCGAGAGCAGCACTAAGGAAGAGATGGTCGTCAGGGTGCCTACTAGGACCAGCTGCTCGTTGCCTAAGGACGTCGCCGTGGCGTCCCCTGACCCCCTGACCCCCAGCCCCCACAAGGCACTCAGCACCGGAGCCATGATGCATCACACACTGGGAGGGGACCCGCTAGTAAGGGGGCATCACAAACACACCCTAGGATGGTAGCTATAGGGAGCGAGAGAGAGAGAGAGAGAGAGAGAGAGAGAGAGAGAGAGAGAGAGAGAGAGAGAGAGAGAGAGAGAGAGAGAGAGAGAGAGAGAGAGAGAGAGAGAGAGAGAGAGAGAGAGAGAGAGAGAGAGAGAGAGAGAGAGAAAGAGAGAGCGAGAGAGAGAGAGAGAGCGAGAAAGAGAGAGACAGAGAGAGAGAGAGAGAGAGACAGAGAGAGAGAGAGAGAGAGAGAGAGAGAGAGAGAGAGAGAGAGAGAGAGAGAGAGAGAGAGAGAGACAGAGAGAGAGAGAGAGAGAGAGAGAGAGAGAGAGAGAGAGAGAGAGAGAGAGAGAGAGAGACAGAGAGAGAGAGAGAGAGAGAGAAAGAGATAGACAGAGAGAGACAGAGAGAGAGAGAGAGAGAGAGAGAGAGAGACAGAGAGAGAGAGAGAGAGAGAGAGAGAGAGAGAGAGCAAGGTCATAACAGGTTAATTATATTTATTCTCACTATTCTATACTGGTCATAACAGTATTGTGCAGTGTTCTGCCATGACTAGACAAATCTTTTCTAAAAATATATACTGATAGTAGATTACAATGAATGATGTTGCCACTTTCCAAATCATCAACTCATCCTATGATGCAATAGAAGACATTATCATATGTCATTACAGTGGATATTAATTAATAATATAGCACTTAAATATGTTACTGTTGTACTATTACAGATCTATCTAGTTCTCATGCAATGCAGATGCAATGTAGTGCAGTGTTTTAAACCAGCCACAAGGGGGCAGGCCAGTGCAGACACAGACTGCAATGCAGGCATTCAGGGTCATATTCTGTCTATATGATACAGATCTGCTGCAGTCTCCTCACTCAGAGAATACTACAGAACTTGCATACTGCATATGCAGTAAGTAACCTCCCCACGTAAGCTTTATATGCCTGAATGCTGTCCAAGAGGGTTAGGCTGAATTCAATGATGCTCCTGTCCTGAATTATTTTTGGCCAGAGAGGGTGTGTGCCCCACCTCCACAAACTGAATGGGCAGATTACAATCAGATAGCTGGCAGCCCAGAGTGTCGCTGAGGACTGGGCACTGCGTCTCTCTCTCTCTCTGTGTGTGTGTGTGTGTGTGTGTGTGTGTGTGTGTGTGTGTGTGTGTGTGTGTGTGAGAGAGAGAGAGAGAGAGAGAGAGAGAGAGAGAGAGAGAGAGAGAGAGAGAGAGAGAGAGAGAGAGAGAGAGAGAGAGAGAGAGAGAGAGAGAGAGAGAGAGAGAGAGAGAGAGGAGAAAAGAAGGAAAGGTATCAGGATAAAGACAGGGTAGTTCAGTACTAGCACTGTCTGATTGCAGTCTAACTAACCTTCCCTTTTCAATCAGTCAATCAGACAGCAGTAACAGAACAGGGAGGAAGACGACATCTGAGCAGTAACAGAACAGGGAGGAAGAGGACATCTGAGCAGTAACAGAACAGAGGAAGAGGACATCTGAGCAGTAACAGAACAGAGAGGAAGAGGACATCTGAGCAGTAACAGAACAGAGGAAGAGGACATCTGAGCAGTAACAGAACAGAGGAAGAGGACATCTGAGCAGTAACAGAACAGAGGAAGAGGACATCTGAGCAGTAACAGAACAGAGGAAGAGGACATCTGAGCAGTAACAGAACAGAGGAAGAGGACATCTGAGCAGTAACAGAACAGAGGAAGAGGACATCTGACAATGTATGGGCTTCTTTTGTCACTGAGACAGAGCCAAACATATCAAATCAAATCAAATGTTATTTGTCACATGCTTCGTAAACAACAGGTGTAGAATAACAGTGAAATGCTAGAGAAATAATAGAAAAATAATAACACAAGGAATAAATACACTATGAGTAACTATAACTAGGCTATATACACGGGGTACCAGTACAGAGTTGATGTGCAGGGGTACAAGGTAATTGATGTACAGTACCAGTCAAAAGTTTGGACACACCTAGTCATTCAAGGGTTTTTCTTTATTTGTACTTTTTTCTACAGTGTAGAATAATAGTGAAGACATCAAAACTATGAATTAACACATATGGAATCATTTAGTAACCAAAAAAGTGTTAAACAAATCAAAATACATTTCAATTAACAGGTGTGCCTTCTTAAAAGTTAATTTGTGGAATTTTTTTCCTTCTTAATGTGTTTGAGCAAATCAATTGTGTTGTGACAAGGTGGGGGGGGTATACAGAAGATAGCCCTATTTGGTAAAAGACCAAGTCCATATTATGTCAAGAACAGCTCAAATAAGCAAAGAGAAACGACAGTCCATCATTACTTTAAGACATGAAGGTCAGTAAATCCGGAACATTTCAAGAACTTTGAAAGTTTCTTCAAGTGCAGTGGCAAAAACCATCAAGCGCTATGAAGAAACTGGCCCTCATGAGGATTGCCACAGGAAAGGAAGACCCAGAGTTACCTCTTCTGCAGAGGATAGGTACATTAGAGTTACCAGCCTCAGATTGCAGGCCAAATAAATGCTTCACAGAGTTCAAGTAACAGACACATCTAAAATCAAATCAAATCAAATCAAATTGTATTGGCCACATGCGCCGAATACAACAGGTGCAGACATTACAGTGAAATGCTTACTGTTCAGCAACATCAACTGTTCAGAGGAGACTGCGTGAATCAGGCCTTCATGGTCGAATTACTGCAAAGAAACCACTACTAAAGGACACCAATAAGAAGAAGAGACTTGCTTGGGCCAAGAAACATGAGCAATGGACATTAGACCGGTGGAAATCTGTCCTTTGGTCTGATGAGTCCAAATTTAAGATTTTTGGTTCCAACTGCCGTGTCTTTGTGAGACACAGAGTAGGTGAACGGATGATCTCCGCATGTGTGGTTCCCACCGTGAAGCATGGAGGAGGAGGTGTGATGTTGTGTGGGTGCTTTGCTGGTGACACTGTCTGTGATTTATTTAGAATTCAAGGCACACTTAACAAGCATGGCTACCACAGCATTCTGCAGCGATATGCCATCCCATCTGGTTTGCGCTTATTGGGACTATTATTTATTTTTCAACAGAACAATGACCGAAAACACAGCTCCAGGTTGTGTAAGGGCTATTTGACCAAGAAGGAGAGTGATGGAATGCAGCATCAGATGACCTGGCCTCCACAATCAACCGACGTCAACCCAATTGAGGTGGTTTGGGATGAGTTGGACCGCAGAGTGAAGGAAAAGCAGCCAACAAGTGCTCAGCATATGTGGGAACTCCTTCAAAACTGTTGGAAAAGAATTCCAGGAAGCTGGTTGAGAGAATGCCAAGAGTGTGCAAAGCTGTCATCAAGGCAAAGGGTGGCTACTTTGAAGAATCTAAAATGTAAAATATATTTTGATTTGTTTAACACTTTTTTGGTCACTACATGATTCCATTTGTGTTATTTCATAGTGTTGATGTCTTCACTATTATTCTAAAATGTAGAAAATAGTAAAAATAAAGAAAAACCCTTGAATGAGTTGGTGTGTCCAAACTTTTGACTGGTACTGTAAATATGTACATATCGGTAGGAATAGAGTGACTAGGCAACAGGATAGATAATAAACAGTAGCAGTAGCATATGTGATGAGTCAAAAGAGTTAGTGAATGCAGATAGATTAGGTCAATGCAGATAGTCCGGGTAGCTATTGGTGAACTATTTAACTAACTATTTAGCAGTCTTATGGCTTGGGGGTAGAAGCTGTTCAGGGTCCTGTTGGTTCCAGAATTGGTGCATCGGTACTGCTTGCCGTGCGGTAGCAGAGAGAACAGTGTATGACTTGGGTGACACTCTGCTCTGCTCCTATGCAAATGTAGTTGTGGAACATGGGAGCAGTGAGAACTACAGTTACTTCAGGCCAGCATTGTGTAACAGAAACAACACACACACACACAGAGTGTGACACTCCACCCAGTAGCAGAGTGAAAACCACCCAAGCTTCAGTGTCAACGTGACATCAGCAGCTCAGTGGTGTGAACTAAAGACACGTGCTGAGAAGTGATGCATACCAGGGAGATATGGAAACATACCATAAATAAACTAGTCTTTACACACTCTGTTTACACACTCCACTCTATTTGACCCTCAGCGCCAGAGTGAGACTGATAGCCACAACTTTATCTGTCCTGTGAGTTACAGTTCAAGCAGAATGTAAACAGAACCTTACCTTGACACCTTGGTTACTTACAGTTCAAGCAGAATGTAAACAGAACCTTACCTTGACACCTTGGTTAGTTACAGTTCAAGCAGAAAGTAATCCGAACCTTACCTTGACACCTTGGTTACTTACAGTTCAAGCAGAAAGTAATCCGAACCTTACCTTGACACCTTGGTTACTTACAGTTCAAGCAGAAAGTAATCCGAACCTTACCTTGACACCTTGGTTAGTTACAGTTCAAGCAGAAAGTAATCCGAACCTTACCTTGACACCTTGGTTAGTTACAGTTCAAGCAGAAAGTAAACAGAACCTTACCTTGACACCTTGGTTACTTACAGTTCAAGCAGAAAGTAATCCGAACCTTACCTTGACACCTTGGTTACTTACAGTTCAAGCAGAATGTAAACAGAACCTTACCTTGACACCTTGGTTAGTTACAGTTCAAGCAGAAAGTAATCCGAACCTTACCTTGACACCTTGGTTACTTACAGTTCAAGCAGAAAGTAATCCGAACCTTACCTTGACACCATGGTTAGTTACAGTTCAAGCAGAAAGTAAACAGAACCTTACCTTGACACCATGGTTAGTTACAGTTCAAGCAGAAAGTAATCCGAACCTTACCTTGACACCTTGGTTACTTACAGTTCAAGCAGAAAGTAATCCGAACCTTACCTTGACACCATGGTTAGTTACAGTTCAAGCAGAAAGTAATCCGAACCTTACCTTGACACCATGGTTAGTTACAGTTCAAGCAGAAAGTAAACAGAACCTTACCTTGACACCTAGGTTACTGACAGTTCAAGCAGAAAGTAATCCGAACCTTACCTTGACACCTTGGTTAGTTACAGTTCAAGCAGAAAGTAATCCGAACCTTACCTTGACACCATGGTTAGTTACAGTTCAAGCAGAAAGTAATCCGAACCTTACCTTGACACCTTGGTTACTTACAGTTCAAGCAGAAAGTAATCCGAACCTTACCTTGACACCTTGGTTAGTTACAGTTCAAGCAGAAAGTAATCCGAACCTTACCTTGACACCTTGGTTACTTACAGTTCAAGCAGAAAGTAAACAGAACCTTACCTTGACACCTTGGTTACTTACAGTTCAAGCAGAAAGTAACCCGAACCTTACCTTGACACCTTGGTTAGTTACAGTTCAAGCAGAAAGTAATCAGAACCTTACCTTGACACCTTGGTTAGTTACAGTTCAAGCAGAAAGTAATCAGAACCTTACCTTGACACCTTGGTTAGTTACAGTTCAAGCAGAAAGTAATCCGAACCTTACCTTGACACCTTGGTTACTTACAGTTCAAGCAGACAGTAAACAGAACCTTACCTTGACACCTTGGTTACTTACAGTTCAAGCAGAAAGTAATCCGAACCTTACCTTGACACCTTGGTTACTTACAGTTCAAGCAGAAAGTAATCCGAACCTTACCTTGACACCTTGGTTAGTTACAGTTCAAGCAGAAAGTAATCCGAACCTTACCTTGACACCTTGGTTAGTTACAGTTCAAGCAGAAAGTAATCCGAACCTTACCTTGACACCTTGGTTACTCAGGCTGTGGTTATTAAGTAGCTTGTCCTTGCCTGCAGAGAGGAGAGAGAGAGGAGAGGAATGACTAACTGTGGGAAGTAGTGTGGTGGTGTAGAGTAGAGCACTGCAGGACGTACAGCAGGGTGGGGTATATTGACAAGCATGGATGGCACACAGAAATGTATACAGTAACTAAGATGATAATGACTGGGTGACATCATGACATCATCCCATGACGTCCCTGATCTCATCAGACAGAGCAGAGGTCACCTACTGGAGAGGCACAACACATAACAGTGGACTTTAACTGTCAGGGCTGTTACTGTACCCTGTCAGGGCTATTACTGTACCCTGTCAGGGCTGTTACTGTTCCCTGTCAGGGCTGTTACTGTACCCTGTCAGGGCTGTTACTGTACCCTGTCAGGGCTGTTACTGTACCCTGTCAGGGCTGTTACTGTTCCCTGTCAGAGCTGTTACTGTACCCTGTCAGAGCTGTTACTGTACCCTGTCAGAGCTGTTACTGTACCCTGTCAGAGCTGTTACTGTACCCTGTCAGGGATGTTACTGTACCCTGTTAGGGATGTTACTATACCCTGTCACGGCTTTGGCGACCGCAGACTCTCCCCACTGGGCACAGACGTCATTTCAACGTCTAGTTTTGATTTACATTTGGTCGAGTTGTCAACTAACGTCAATTCAACACGAAATCACCCAAAAATGTCACCATGTCATTGGATTTAGAATTAAAAGTTGGGTGAAAAAAATATAAAATTCTCTTACGTTGATGACTTTTTGCAAATCCAATCAGTTTTTCACGTTGATTCAACGTCATCACATTGCTTTTTTTTTTTTTTTTAATGACATGGAAACAACGTTGATTCAACCAGTTTGTGCCCAGCGGGTCTCCAGTCTCCACAGAAAATAACTCACAACAACACTTCTCAAAACACAACAAGAATAACAAACATCAAGGTCGGGCTTTGATGAACATATAGATAGGATACTGTGGTGCTTCATTTTCCGCTTTGTCAAGAAAGCTGGTTTATGTGTCATAGGGAGTATTTGAGTAAGTTATGCAATGCCATCTCAAGTTCATTTTCCTTGGTGAACAAAAAGATACAGAGTTGTTTGAGAATATTTAAGCAAGCTTGATCTTACTTTCTAGGTCCGTCCCAAATGGCACGCTATTCCTCACATAGTGCACTACTTTAGACCAGAGCCCTATGGGCCCTAGGGGAATAGGGTGCCATTTGTGATGCAGTCTCTGCGTAACTTCCAGTTACTGACTCTCTATAACTGCCAGTCAGTGTGCTTCTCTCTCAGTCAGCTTGTCAGAGCTTTTGAGAGACAGACACACACAGCAGATAATTACAGACTGACTGACTGGCACGGATACCGCCATGTCCCCATAACAACTCTGTATTCTTCCCGAACCCTTCATGATAGTTTATAGTTTGACAGTAACAATGATATAAATGTTTTAATCATCCTTGCCTGAACAGTACTGAGTAAAGGGACATAGGTGGAAGAATGATGAAGTTCCAGCTCCATCTGCAGAGACTAAGAATAATAACTCTCATCTCCTTCCCTAGTCCATAATAATAACTCTCATCTCCTTCCCTAGTCCATAATAATAACTCTCATCTCCTTCCCTAGTCCATAATAATAACTCTCATCTCCTTCACTAGTCCATAATAATAACTCTCATCTCCTTCCCTAGTCCATAATAATAACTCTCATCTCCTTCCCTAGTCCATAATAATAACTCTCATATCCTTCCCTAGTCCATAATAATAACTCTCATCTCCTTCCCTAGTCCATAATAATAACTCTCATCTCCTTCACTAGTCCATAATAATAACTCTCATCTCCTTCCCTAGTCCATAATAATAACTCTCATCTCCTTCCCTAGTCCATAATAATAACTCTCATATCCTTCCCTAGTCCATAATAATAACTCTCATCTCCTTCCCTAGTCCATAATAATAACTCTCATCTCCTTCACTAGTCCATAATAATAACTCTCATCTCCTTCCCTAGTCCATAATAATAACTCTCATCTCCTTCCCTAGTCCATAATAATAACTCTCATATCCTTCCCTAGTCCATAATAATAACTCTCATCTCCTTCCCTAGTCCATAATAATAACTCTCATCTCCTTCACTAGTCCATAATAATAACTCTCATCTCCTTCCCTAGTCCATAATAATAACTCTCATCTCCTTCCCTAGTCCATAATAATAACTCTCATATCCTTCCCTAGTCCATAATAATAACTCTCATATCCTTCCCTAGTCCATAATAATAACTCTCATCTCCTTCCCTAGTCCATAATAATAACTCTCATCTCCTTCCCTAGACCAAGAATATAACTCTCATATCCTTCCCTAGTCCATAATAATAACTCTCATCTCCTTCCCTAGACCAAGAATATAACTGTCATATCCTTCCCTAGTCCATAATAATAACTCTCATCTCCTTCCCTAGACCAAGAATATAACTGTCATATCCTTCCCTAGTCCATAATAATAACTCTCATCTCCTTCCCTAGACCAAGAATATAACTCTCATATCCTTCCCTAGTCCATAATAATAACTCTCATCTCCTTCCCTAGACCAAGAATATAACTGTCATATCCTTCCCTAGTCCATAATAATAACTCTCATCTCCTTCCCTAGACCAAGAATATAACTCTCATATCCTTCCCTAGTCCATAATAATAACTCTCATCTCCTTCCCTAGACCAAGAATATAACTCTCATATCCTTCCCTAGTCCATAATAATAACTCTCATCTCCTTCCCTAGTCCATAATAATAACTCTCATCTCCTTCCCTAGACCAAGAATATAACTCTCATATCCTTCGCTAGTCCATAATAATAACTCTCATCTCCTTCCCTAGTCCATAATAATAACTCTCATATCCTTCCCTAGACCAAGAATAATAACTCTCATATCCTTCCCTAGTCCATAATAACTCTTATCTCTTTCCCTAGACCAAGAATAATAACTCTCATCTCCTTCCCTAGACCAAGAATAATAACTCTCATATCCTTCCCTAGTCCATAATAATAACTCTCATCTCCTTCCCTAGACCATGAATAATAACTCTCATATCCTTCCCTAGACCAAGAATAATAACTCTAATCTCCTTCCCTAGTCCATAATAATAACTCTCATCTCCTTCCCTAGACCAAGAATAATAACTCTCATATCCTTCCCTAGTCCAAGCATAATAACTCTCATCTCCTTCCCTAGACCAAGAATAATAACTCTCATATCCTTCCCTAGTCCATAATAATAACTCTCATCTCCTTCCCTAGACCAATAATAATAACTCTCATATCATTCCCTAGTCCATAATAATAACTCTCATCTCCTTCCCTAGACCAAGAATAATAACTCTCATATTCTTCCCTAGTCCAAGAATAATAACTCTCATCTCCTTCCCTAGACCAAGAATAATAACTCTCATATCCTTCCCTAGTCGAAGAATAATAACTCTCATATCCTTCCCTAGTCCATAATAATAACTCTCATCTCCTTCCCTAGTCCATAATAATAACTCTCATCTCCTTCCCTAGACCAAGAATAATAACTCTCAGATCCTTCCCTAGTCCAAGAATAATAACTCTCATATCCTTCCCTAGTCCATAATAACTCTTATCTCCTTCCCTAGACCAAGAATAATAACTCTCATCTCCTTCCCTAGACCAAGAATAATAACTATCATATCCTTCCCTAGTCCATAATAATAACTCTCATCTCCTTTCCTAGACCATGAATAATAACTCTCATATCCTTCCCTAGACCAAGAATAATAACTCTCATATCCATCCCTAGTCCAAGAATAATAACTCTCATCTCCTTCCCTAGTCCATAATAACTCTCATCTCCTTCCCTAGACCAAGAATAATAACTCTCATATCCTTCCCTAGTCCATAATAACTCTTATCTCCTTCCCTAGACCAAGAATAATAACTCTCATCTCCTTCCCTAGACCAAGAATAATAACTCTCATATCCTTCCCTAGTCCATAATAATAACTCTCATCTCCTTCCCTAGACCATGAATAATAACTCTCATATCCTTCCCTAGACCAAGAATAATAACTCTCATATCCTTCCCTAGTCCATAATAATAACTCTCATATCCTTCCCTAGTCCAAGAATAATAACTCTAATCTCCTTCCCTAGTCCATAATAATAACTCTCATCTCCTTCCCTAGACCAAGAAAAATAACTCTCATATCCTTCCCTAGTTCAAGAATAATAACTCTCATATCCTTCCCTAGTCCATAATAATAACTCTCATATTCTTCCCTAGTCCAAGAATAATAACTCTCATCTCCTTCCCTAGACCAAGAATAATAATTCTCATATCCTTCCCTAGTCCAAGAATAATAACTCTCATCTCCTTCCCTAGACCAAGAATAATAACTCTCATATCCTTCCCTAGTCGAAGAATAATAACTCTCATATCCTTCCCTAGTCCATAATAATAACTCTCATCTTCTTCCCTAGTCCATAATAATAACTCTCATCTCCTTCCCTAGACCAAGAATAATAACTCTCATATCCTTCCCTAGTCCATAATAATAACTCTCAATCCTTCCCTAGACCAAGAATAATAACTCTCATCTCCTTTCCTAGACCAAGAATAATAACTCTCATATCCTTCCCTAGTCCATAATAATAACTCTCATCTCCTTCCCTAGACCAAGAATAATAACTCTCATATCCTTCCCTAGTCCATAATAATAACTCTCATGTCGTTCCCTAGACCAAGAATAATAACTCTCATATCCTTCACTAGTCCATAATAATAACTCTCATATCCATCCCTAGTCCAAGAATAATAACTCTCATCTCCTTCCCTAGACCAAGAATAATAACTCTCATATCCTTCCCTAGTCCAAGAATAATAACTCTCATATCCTTCCCTAGTCCAAGAATAATAACTCTCATCTCCTTCCCTAGACCAAGAATAATAACTCTCATCTCCTTATCTAGTTCCATGATATAAAACTAATCTCCTTCCCTAGTCCATAATGATAACTAATCTCCTTCCCTAGACCATAATGATAACTAATCTCCTTCCCTAGTCCATAATGATAACTAATCTCCTTCCCTAGTCCATAATGATAACTAATCTCCTTCCCTAGTCCATAATGATAACTAATCTCCTTCCCTAATCCATAATACACTTTTTCCTATAAAAGACTACAACAACAAAAATGTCATGTCTTTTTGGAAAACCAATCAATAGGATAAGCAGAATAACTCTTCCATCTCATCTTCTGCCCATTACACCCCTGAATACACACCAAAGACTTAGCTCCATTCTTTCACATATTTTTTCACAGTGGAAACAACACCCTCCAGGACCTCTGTGTGAGGCTAAATAATCCCAGCAACAACACTCCCTGAGCCACAGAGAGAGAGAGAGAGAGAGAGAGAGAGAGAGAGAGAGAGAGAGAGAGAGAGAGAGAGAGAGAGAGAGAAACAGACCCCACAGAGCCCCAGGACAACAATAACAACAACACAATTAGACCCAACCAAATCATGAGAAAACAAAAAGAGAATTACTTGACACATTGGAAAGGACAAACTAAAAAACAGAGCAAACTAGAATGCTATTTGGCCCTAAACAGAGAGTACACAGTGGCAGAATACCTGACCACTGTGACTGACCCAAATTTAAGGAAAGCTTTGACTATGTACAGACACAGTGAGCATAGCCTTGCTATTGAGAAAGGCTGCCGTAGGCAGACCTGACTCTCAAGAGAAGACAGGCTATGTGCACACTGCCCACAAAATGAGTTGGAAACTGATCTGCACTTCCTAACCTCCTGCCAAATGTATGACCATATTAGAGTTTCCCTCAGATTACAGCGATCCACAAAGAATTTGAAAACAAACCCAATATTGATAAACTCCCTTATCTACTGGGTGAAAAACCACAGTGTGTCATCACAGCTGCAAGATTTGTGACCTGTTGCCACAAGAAAAGGGCAACCAGTGAAGAACAAACACCATTGTAAATACAACCCATATTTATGTTTATTTATTTTCCCATTTGTCCTTTAACTATTTGCACATTGTTACAACACTGTATATATACATAATATGACATTTTAATGTCTTTATTCTTTTGGAACTTCTGAGTGTAATGTTTACTGTTAATATTTATTGTTTATTTCACTTTTGTTTACTATCTACTTCACTTGCTTTGGCAATGTTAACATACGTTTCCCATGCCAATAAAGCCCTTAAATTGAATTGAGAGAGAGAGAGAGAGAGAGAGAGAGAGAGAGAGAGAGAGAGAGAGAGAGAGAGAGAGAGAGAGAGAGAGCGCTCTCCTTTCCTCTCCCCTCTTACCTGGAACAAGAAAGCACTCCACACTCCAGTGTCAATAGAAGAAAAACAGAGTTTTGGAATAGAGAGAAATAGAGAGAACGTTCCATTCCCTGCCATAGAAAAAAGCCAAATGGAAAAGCCATTTAAAGGAGCAATGAGTTTGGACTGGAGAGGAGAGGACTCCTTCTCTCGACCCAGCACTCACACATACACACACACAATACGCGCACACACATACACGCACACACACACTGGCTCCCACTGCAGCTGGGACCCGCAAAGCCCAGCGCAGCTCCAGGGGCCTGCAGACTCAGGGACACTCACATTTACATTTTAGTCATTTAGCAGATGCTCTTATCCAGAGAGACTTACAGTTAGTGAGTGCACACATTTTCACACCACACACACACACACCACACACACACTCGGGAATGCACAGCTGGATGGCTTCTGAGAACTCTTCCCAGGGAGGATTCTCGTCTAAGAGCCAGAGGCATTTCCAGAATAAATCATTCGATGTACACTACCGGTCAAAAGTTTTAGAACACCTAGTCATTCAAGGGTTTTTCTTTATTTTTACTATTTTCTACATTGTAGAATAATAGTGAAGACATCAAAACTATGAAATAACACATATGGAATCATGTAGTAACCAAAATATATTTTATATTTGAGATTCTTAAAATAGCCACCCTTTGTCTTGATGACAGCTTTGCACACTCTTGGCATTCTCTCAACCAGCTCCATGAGGTAGTCACCTTGAATGCATTTCAATTAACAGGTGTGCCTTCTTAAAAGTTAATATGTGGAATTTCTTTCCTTCATAATGCGTTTGAGCCAATCAGTTGTGTTGTGACAAGGTAGGGGGGTATACAGAAGATAGCCCTATTTGGTAAAAGACCAAGTCCATATTATGGCAAGAACAGCTCAAATAAGCAAAGAGAAACAACACTCCATCATTACTTTAAGACATGAAGGTCAGTCAATACGGAAAATTTCAAGAACTTTTAAAGTTTCTTCAAGTGCAGTCACAAAAACCATCAAGCGCTATGATGAAAACTGGCTCTCATGAGGACCGCCACAGGAATGGAAGACCCAGAGTTACCTCTGCTGCAGAGGATAAGTTCATTAGAGTCACCAGCCTCCGAAATTGCAGCCCAAATAAATACTTCACAGAGTTCAAGTCACAGACACATCTCAACATCAACTGCTCAGAGGGGACTGTGTGAATCAGGCCTTCATGGTCAAATTGCTGCAAAGAAACCACTACTAAAGGACACCAATAATAAGAAGAGACCTGCTTGGGCCAAGAAACACGAACAATGGACATTAGACCGGTGGAAATTTGTCCTTTGGTCTGGAGTCCAAATTTGAGATTTTTGGTTCCAACCGCCGTGTCTTTGTGAGACGCGGTGTGGGTGAACGGATGATCTCCGCATGTGTATTTCCCACTGTAAAGCATGGAGGAGGAGGTGTTATGGTGTGGGGGTGCTTTGCTGGTGACACTGTCTGTGATTTATTTAGAATTCAAGGCACACTAAACCAGCATGGCTACCACACCATTCTGCAGCGATACGCCATCCCATCTGGTTTGGGCTTAGTGGGACTATCATTTGTTTTTCAACAGGATAATGACCCAACACACCTCCAGGATGTGTAAGGGCTATTTTACCAATAAGGAGAGTGATGGAGCGCTGCATCAGATGACCTGACCTCCACAATCACCCGACGTCAACCCAATTGAGATGGTTTGGGATGAGTCGGACGGCAGAGCGAAGGAAAAGCAGCCAACAAGTGCTCAGCATATGTGGGAACTCCTTCAAGACTTTTGGAAAAGCATTGCAGGTGAAGCTGGTTGAGAGAATGTCAAGAGTGTGCAAAGCTGTCATCAAGGCAAAGGGTGGCTATTTGAAGAATCTCAAATATAAAATATATTTTGATTTGTTTAACACTTTTTTGGTTACTACATGATTCCATATGTGTTATTTCATAGTTTTGATATCTTCACTATTATTCTACAATGTAGAAAATAGTAAAAAATAAAGAAAAACCCTTGAATGAGTAGGTGTTCTAAAACTTTTGACCTGTACTGTATATAATAATACAATGAGGAAGTTTGGGTTTAGGGAGCAGTTTGGTTATTTTATAAGTAAAGGGCTTATGAAGCGCTGATGGAGGTTAAGTGGAAGTGAGAGTGTGCTCAAAATTGCAATTTCATATAATAAAAATAAATACAATTTATGACTAAGATGTATTGAAAGTAATGCAAAATATTCGCATTTTGAAGAAATCCTATGACGCATTTGTCGTGACACTTTCATTGTACTTTCAAAGAGGGGCCTTCTTTTGTTTAATGTTTTATTCAATACGAGGGCTTCTCACATCCTTGTATCAGACACAAATTCCTCTGTGAAGTGACGTTCTCCAACCCGACAGAGTGAGAGCAGAAAGACCAAACCAGCTCCAGCAGGTCCATCTCCGCCTCTCATCACGATTTCACGCCACGCAGCATATGTTGCTGTAGATCTGTGTGTGTGTGTGTATGCTGTGTATGTGTCTGTGTCAGTCTGACAGGCCTAATGATAATCAATGCCACGCTAATCAGCATGCGTCCGCCTCTCTCCCCCATGATCCCTCTGGGCATGTCCTCACACCTCAGGCCCCCCTCCCTGACACACCCCTCCCCTGACCACGCTCGCCATCTTGTGTTCCGTAGGGCCTTGTGTCTGACCGGGTGGGGGACTCAAAGCCAAGAGAGGACACGACACACATAGACAGCTACACTGAACAAAAATATAAACGCAACATGTAAAGTGTTGGTCCCATGTTTCATGAGCTGAAAAAGATAATCCCTGAAATGTAGTAATGTTAGTAGGTTTCGAGGAGTATTTCTGTCTGTAATAAAGCCCTTTCGTGGGGAAAAACTAATTCTGAGTGGCTGGGACTGGCTCCCCAGTGGGTGGGCCTATGCCTTCCCAGGTCCACCCATGGCTGTGCCCCTGCCCAGTCATGTGAAATCCATAGATTAGGGCCTAATGAATTTATTTAAATTGACTGATTTCCTTATATGACCTGTAACTCAGTAAAATCTTTGAAATTGTTGCATGTTGCGTTTATATTTTTGTTCAGTATAGAAGACAGAGAAAGCCCTGAGGGGGCACCAAAGATAGGACACACACACACACACACACACAAACACAAACACACACACAAACACACACTCACGGACACGGACAAACACATAAAGACACACACACACTCACAGACAAAACCTCTGACAAGGTGACACAGACAGGAAACAGAGTGACACACCCATCCCTAAGGCCTGTCTGAGGGCCATTTCTGTGTTCCGTACAGCAGCTCCACAACAGACTGTAGCTCTAGCCAGTCAGGACGCTGTCCCCCTTGGCCCTGCCCCTGGACCCGCCCCTGGACCCGCCCCTGGCCCTGCCCCTGGACCCGCCCCTGGACCCGACCCTGGCCCTGCCCCTGGACCTGCCCCTGGACCTGCCCCTGGACCCGCCCCTGGCCCTGCCCCTGGACCCGCCCCTGGACCCGCCCCTGACCCGCCCGACCTGCCCCTGGACCTGCCCCTGGACCCGCCCCTGGACCCGCCCCTGGACCCGCCCCTGGAACCGCCCCTGGACCCGCCCCTGGCCCTGCCCCTGGACCTGCCCCTGGACCCGCCCCTGGACCCGCCCCTGGACCCGCCCCTGGACCTGCCCCTGGACCTGCCCCTGGACCCGCCCCTGGACCCGCCCCTGGACCTGCCCCTGGACCCGCCCCTGGACCCGCCCCTGGCCCTGCCCCTGGACCCGCCCCTGGACCTGCCCCTGGACCTGCCCCTGGACCCGCCCCTGGCCCTGGACCTGCCCCTGGACCCGCCCCTGGACCCGCCCCTGGACCTGCCCCCTGCCCTGTCTAAGACAATACCATCAGCTAGCTAGCTAACGCCACAGCTGACTAATCTATTGTAGTTTGGAATATGGTGCTAGCAGTCAGGGGGGACAGCCCACACACACACACACACACACACACACACATCAAATCAAATCAAATCAAATTGTCACATTACATTTTACGTTTTAGTCATTTAGCAGGCGCTCTTATCCAGAGCAATTTACAGGAGCAATTAGGGTTATGTGCCTTGCTCAAGGGCACATCGACAGATTTTTCACCTAGTCGGCTCGGGGATTAGGACCAGCGACCTTTCGGTTACTGGCACAACGCTCTTAACCACTAAGCTACCTGCCGCCCATGCGCCAAATACAACAGGCATAGTAGACCTTACAGTGAAATGCTTACTGACAAGCCCTTAACCAACAATTAAAAAAATAACACAATAAAATAACAATAATGAGGCTATATACAGGGGGTACCGGTACCGAGTCAATGAGCGGGGGTACAGGTTAGTTGAGTTAATTTGTACATGTAGGTAGGGGTAAAGTGACTATGCATAGATAATAAACAGTGAGTAGCAGCAGTGTAAAAACAAAGTGGGGGTGGGGGGTGTCAATGCAAATAGTCAGGGTGGCTATTTGATTAATTGTTCAGCAGTCTTATGGGTTGGGGGTAGAAGCTGTTAAGGAGCCTTTTGGACCTAGACTTGGTGCTCCGGTACCGCTTGCAGTGCGGTAGCAGAGAGAACAGTCTATGACTTGGGTGACTGGAGTCTTTGACAATTTTTTGGGCCTTCCTGTCCTCAACCACACACTGACGGTCCGTTCCACGGGTCACTGTCTGATGTTTGCCAGACCTCCAAGTAGCATCTAATCTAAACCAATCAGTGGCTGTGTTGCGGGGACAGTCAGTGTTGATCAAACGGAATATGGCGGGCGGCGTTGCCATGGAGACGGTGATCGTCCCACGAATTGATGTTAATGGTCTGGCATGGTAATAATTGCTTGTCAAAAATGTAATGTAATACAATGGCAATCCGGGTTATAGGTTAAAATCACACTAATGAACTGCCAACATTATTACACATATTAATTGATAATGATGGAAAATAAGATATGCAAGATATTTGAATAGATATCTATTTTTAAATAGCTATATACAGCTCTGGAAAAAATTAAGAGACCACTGCAACATTTTCTTAAATCAGCATCTCTACATGTATGACAGCCATTCCATTCCAGTGTCTGTTGAATTCCAACACAGGCACACCTCATTCTACTGAATTAGGTACTGATTAGGTGATCACCTGAACCAAATCTTATTTAACGAGGAAAAGTATAAAAATCACTGCTGTGGTCATCACTATCCTCTTGCAATAGGACCAGCTGGATGGCAAAAACAGTGCTAATAGTACCTCAAAAGTAATATTAATCAAAAAATAACTATTGACCATGCCAAAAGAGTTGAAAAGGAACGTTTTGAGTGAGGAAAAGAAGGGTTCAATTCTGGCTTTACTGGCAGAGGGATACAGTGAGCGTCAGGTTGCTTCAATCCTTAAAATTTAAAAGATGGCGGTTCATAAGAACAAGGTCAAGCAGCAGACATTGGGGACAACAAAGCTACAGACCGGCAGAGGGCGAAAACGACTCTCTACTGACCGGGATGACCGCCAACTCATTCGAATGTCACTCAACAACCGTAGGATGACATCAAGTGACCTACAAAAAGAATGGCAAACGGCGAGGACAGTTCGAAACAGGTTCCTAGGGGCAGGGCTAAAGTCATGCAAAGCTAGAAAAAAGCCCTTCATCAATGAGAAGCAAAGAAGAGCCAGGCTGAGGTTTGCAAAAGACCATAAGGATTGGACCGTAGAGGACTGGAGTAAGGTCATCTTCTCTGATGAGTCCAATTTTCAGCTTTGCCCAACACCTGGTCGTCTAATGGTTAGACGGAGACCTGGAGAGGCCTACAAGCCACAGTGTCTCGCACCCACTGTGAAATTTGGTGGAGGATCGGTGATGATCTGGGGGTGCTTCAGCAAGGCTGGAATCGGGCAGATTTGTCTTTGTGAAGGACGCATGAATCAAGCCACGTACAAGGTTGTCCTGGAAGAAAACTTGCTTCCTTTTGCTCTGACATTGTTCCCCAACAATAATTTAGAGGGCTAGTTTGGATTTTTGGTTTCCTCTCATTTCTTATCTACAAGACGGTGACATTCAGGGCCAGACAGAGACACTCAGGGCCAGACAGAGACACTCAGGGCCAGACAGAGACACTCAGGGCCAGACAGAGACACTTAGGGCCAGACAGAGACACTCAGGGCCAGACAGAGACACTCAGGGCCAGACAGAGACACTCAGGGCCAGACGGTGACACTCAGGGCCAGACGGTGACACTCAGGGCCAGACAGAGACACTCAGGGCCAGACAGAGACACTTAGGGCCAGACAGAGACACTCAGGGCCAGACAGAGACACTCAGGGCCAGACAGAGACACTCAGGGCCAGACGGTGACACTCAGGGCCAGACGGTGACACTCAGGGCCAGACGGTGACATTCAGGGCCAGACGGTGACACTCAGGGCCAGACGGTGACATTCAGGGCCAGACGGTGACATTCAGGGCCAGACGGTGACACTAAGGGCCAAACGGTGACACTCAGGGCCAGACGGTGACACTCAGGGCCAGACGGTGACACTCAGGGCCAGACGGTGAGACTAAGGGCCAGACGGTGACACTAAGGGCCAGACGGTGACACTCAGGGCCAGACGGTGACACTCAGGGCCAGACGGTGACACTCAGGGCCAGACGGTGACACTCAGGGCCAGACGGTGACACTCAGGGCCAGACGGTGACATTCAGGGCCAGACGGTGACATTCAGGGCCAGACGGTGACACTCAGGGCCAGACGGTGACATTCAGGGCCAGACGGTGACATTCAGGGCCAGACGGTGACATTCAGGGCCAGACGGTGACATTCAGGGCCAGACGGTGACACTCAGGGCCAGACGGTGACATTCAGGGCTGCTTAAAGACGTTATTTTCTCTCTCTTTCTCGTCTTTGAATCTCCTCTCTGACTCTCTTTCTCTTCCCTTCTGAGTCCTCCCTCCTTTTCTATTTCTCTTCATATTCCCCTTCTCTTTCTCTCTCTAAAGAAGTTTATTTTAAACAAGGAATGAAGGAAATGAAATTGAAACGTGCTGAATGTTCTAGTGCTGTAACAGGCAGGGTTAGGGACAGTCAGTGACACACACACACACACACACACACACACACACACACACACACACACACACACACACACACACACACACACACACACACACACACACTAACACAGCTGAGCCCTGCAGTGACCTCTGTGAGAGTGATTAGTGTAGAACTCTGCCTACAGTTAATGTCACCTATCCCCATCATTGTCATGACAACTGACCCCACTGTCCTCTACCAGTCAGTCTGTCCCACAGACCACAGTTGAGCCCACTGTCCTCTACCTCCCTGTGTTCTGCATAGCCCTCCCAGCACACACACGCAAACACATGCACACAAAATCAGACGTGCACACAAGCACACACCCGTGCACGCGTACACACACCCTGTTGCTTGTTCTTCGTCCAACCAGTAGACCAGAACCTATTCATATGGGATTAAAGCAAAGCAGTGTACTATTCACAGGAGGAAATGAAGCCTTCACAGTGTCTAATGGTTAACAGTGCAGGAAGCTTAGCGAGCTACGCTAGCAGCGCTGCTGTTTTACACAAACACACACACACACACACACACACACACACACACACACACACACACACACACACACACACACACACACACACACACACACAATCTCTCTCTATAAAACACAGAGGGGATGGATAACACCACACTGCCTTGCCTTGCATTCCTATAGTATAAGGTTGAAGCTGCACTTCTGGGCTCAAAATGGGGGGTTGTATGGCTGGCAACAGGTTCCTAAAGGAGTGCTTCATCCCCCTTTCATTTCTCTCCTTTTCTCTCCCGGCTCTCTGTCAGTAGTGTCTCATGGGCTGAGGCACGGGGCCTTGATCCACATTAAGGGCATGCTGCTGTGCTCTGCCCTGCTCCACTGTGCTCTGTCCTGCTCCACTGTGCTCTGCCCTGCTCCACTGTGCTCTGGCCTGCTCCACTGTGCTCTGCTCTGCTCCACTGTGCTCTGCCCTGCTCCACAGTGCTCTGCCCTGCTCCACTGTGCTCTGCCCTGCTCCACTGTGCTCTGTCCTGCTCCACTGTGCTCTGCCCTGCTCCACTGTGCTCTGCCCTGCTCCACTGTGCTCTGCCCTGCTCCACTGTGCTCTGCCCTGCTCCACTGTGCTCTGCCCTGCTCCACTGTGTGTCCTTGGTTCAGCTAGCGGACAAACAATGCTGTCTGTGTCAACCATTAACTCACTATAGTCTAGAGCAGGGTTCTTCAATTACATTTCTGTGTTATTGACTTGTCCCAGGTCTGATTACCCCTATTAAAAAACCCTCTAGAGAGACTTCTCGTTCCCTCTATTTTTCTCAGATCTTCGCTCTCTGTAGCCTAACACTCTCTAACACTCTATTTCTCTCTCTCTTTCTCAATCCCTCTATCTCTTTCCCTCCATATGGCCAACACCGAGCAAGAGGAAAGCTTACTCATCATGATAATATGAAGTTAGTTTGTCACTTCTCCATTTGGAGAGAGTGAGAAAGTTAACCCTTTACACTCGTACCCGTATATGGGTTGAAAATGGCAGATTTGGGCACTAAGCGCCTAAAGTGGAATGTAGTGGCTGTACAGTAAAATCACAGCAAACAGGGGATTGCCTGAGGACATTCTGCGATGTTCCCATTAGGTCCCTTAAGGGTTTCGGTGCGACGTTATCCCACTGACATTCTGTGAACGTTCTAAGAACGTTGCGTGATGGTCCCAAGGGAACGTTCTCTGGGGGACCTTTGTCTAGTTCCCTGTATGTTCCCAGGACGTCACTGAGGACCATGTCAGGACCTTTTTAGGACATTCTCAGGACTTTCATTTTACTAGTCCTTAGGATGTCACGTGATGGTCCCAAGGGACAGTTCTATGGGGGACTTTTTAATAGTTCCTGGTTTGTCCCGGGGACATTTTTAGGATGTTCCTGGGACATTGTGTCATGGTCCCCTGAACATTCTTGGGACGTTGTGTAATGGTCCCCTGGAGGTTTTTGTCTAGTTCCCTTTCTTAGGACATCCCAAGAAAGTCCTAAAAACGTCCTCGTGGACATCCCCGAGACCAACCGGGAACTAGACAAAACCTCCAGGAGACAATGACACAACGTCCCAAGAACGTCCTAAAGTTGTCCTTGGGGACGCCTCCGAGACCAACCGGGAACTAGACAAAACCTCCAGGGAACATGACACAACGTCCTGACGACTTTAGGTGACCATTTCGTGACGTCCCAGGGACGTCCTAACGACTCATTATTGTTTGCAGGGATGCTATACATGACGTCAGAGCTCTGGCTCTGCGCTTCACAGCTCTGTATGGATTTTGACTGACAGCCATTTTGAACTTGAGCGCGACAAGAAGTTCCCCCATCCCTCCTGATAAGTGGGCAACTTTTGCAAATGTTTTGTTGTGTGATTGAGGGAAATGCTGTAAATTAAGATGACTCAATGTATTTTGAAAGATAATAATAATAATAATAATAATATGCCATTTAGCAGACGCTTTTATCCAAAGCGACTTACAGTCATGCGTGCATACATTTTTGTGAAAGATGAGACATTGAGGATTATAATAATTACCCCTTTGATGTCATACAAGCAAGGCAAACACCTGTGTGTCCAAATTTGCACTTCACATCATAAAACTCACATATACATATACATTGTCAACATTTATGATCAATATGTTTGATGTACAGTTACAAGATTACATGTCATCATACCCTGGGTTGTTCTGAACACAATGAGCCTATGTTTGTTTATTGAGATGTAAAGCCATGTTTGTTATGGCTTTACAGCACCTGCCATCACATGGTTGGAGAGTTATTTAACCAATAGAACCCAGAGAGTGTTCTTCAGTGGAAGCATCTCTAACATCAGATACAGTGTGGTGTCCCTCAGGGCAGTTGTCTTGGGCCGTTACTCTTCTCTATTTTTACAAATTCTTTGCCACTGGTCTTACACGAAGCTAGAATGACTATGTATGCGGATGATTCCACACTCTACATGTCAGCACCCAAAGCCTGTGAGCTCACTGAAATTCTAAATAAGGAGTTAGAGTCAGTATCGGAATTGGTGATTTAATAATAAACTGGTCTTAAATACATCTAAAACTAAAAGTATTGTATTTGGTTCAAAACACTCTCTAAGACCTAAACCTCAGCTGGAGTTGTGTATAAAGGGTGTGACCATTGAACAAGTTAATGGATGGTTAATTATCATGGTCAAATCATATTGACAAAGTTGTTGTGAAGATGGTGAGGGGTATGTCTGTTTTTTACACAAAAATCAACTGTACTAGTTGTTCAGGCTCTGGTCTTGTCTCATCTTGATTACTGTCCGGTAATAGGGTCAAGTACAGCAAAGAAAGACCTAGCAAAGCTGCAGCTGGCTCAGAACAGAGCAGCACACATTGCCTGTCATCAATAACACGCATGCCAGTCTTTCCTGGTTGATGGTTGACGAGAGATGAACTGCTCTCTTCTAGTTTTTATTACTGTAATGAAAATTCCAGATAGTCTGCATAATCAAATAACATTCAGCTCGTACACCCATACATACCCCACAAGACATGCCACCAGGGGTCTCTTCACAGTGCCCAAGTCCAAAACAAATTCACGGCAACGCACAGTATTTTACAGAGCCATGATCGCATGGAACTCCGTTCAATCTCCCATTACTCAAGCAAACAGCAAAATAACCTTTAAAAAACAGATTAAACAACATTTCATGGAACGGCAGGGACTGTGAGGGGACACACACTCACAAACACAGACACACTCTAACGCACATAATTTTTTGGGTATTGTTTGTATATCGTTGAATTTAAAATGTGTGTGACTGTCCTTGTCTATCAGTGCATCAGTGTTTTGTTACTTGGCATGTTTTGTGTTTTTTGTGGACCCCAGGATGACTAGCTGTAGCTGCGGTAAAAGCTAATAGGGATCCGAATAAAAAATATATATATTGTGAAGAAAATTTGCCGCGGGACCCGCACCTGAATGCACTCATTGTTGAGAGAATGCCAAGAGTGTGCAAAGCTGTCATCAAGGCAAACGGTGGCTACTTTGAAGAATCTCAAATATAAAATATATTTTGATTTTAACACTTTTTTGGTTACTACATGATTCCATATGCGTTATTTCATAGTTTTGATGTCTTCACTATTATTCTACAATGTAGAAAATAGTACAAATATATAAAAAACCTTGAATTAATAGGTGTGTCCAAACTTTTGACTGGTACTGTATATTCTCACTCCTAACCCTTTTAACATTTTGAGATGTACCAACTGCTCAGGGTCTAACAATCCTGTGTTGACATTCAACATGAGCTCAAATGTAATATGCTGTATGTAGTGTATGTATGATAATATAACAGTCAGCCGACTGAGCCGAGTCATTTAAATATGTAAATTAAAATCACAAAGGGTAGGCTAAATTAATAGAGAGAGAGAATTTGAAACTATAAAATCAAATATTTATTGGGTGAAAAGCCAAAATGTGCAGTTTTGGCAGCCAAATATGTGTCCTCCTGCCACAACCTGACGGACAGCCAGTGAAAAGCGTAATTTAATGTCAATAATATTTCCTGTTTTGTTTTGGCTTTCATACCATGTCATGTGTCTTCTCAATCATGTTGAGACTGGTCTACTACTATTGCTTTAATGTATTGTTATTCTCATTCATATTGTTGTTGTAGTTGCTGTTAATGGTAATCCCATTTCCACTACTACTATTGTTATTGATGTTGGTCCCACCATTCATGTATACTTTGACAAAGTAATTAATTTAACTTGCCATGTTAATACCACAAAGACTGCAAACAAAACCTCTGTGTGTGTGTCTCTGTGTGTCTCTGTGTGTCTCTGTGTGTCTCTGTGTGTCTCTGTGTGTCTCTGTGTGTTTATGTGTGTCTCTGTGTGTCTCTGTGTGTCTCTGTGTCTCTTTGTGTCTCTTTGTGTCTCTGTGTGTTTCTGAGGGGACATATTTTGGAAGTCTTTGACTTTGATATTATCAGTCAGTTGAGAGTGAATGCACACATGCCTGTTGATATCTCTTCAGCATCTCAAAACTGATGGGAAAACAAGATACCCGCTATCCCCCAGAAAGGAATCCAAGACACAGCACAGACACAAAGGCTGAAATATTCTCGGAGGATCCAAGAGAACAAGGGAATGTTTTCCTGCGTCTTAGCTTGAATCCTCCCTAATATGATAGGACAGAACTGGGCACTAAAAAGCACTGAGTCGTCTTTGAGCCAGAGGCTGGGGCTGCATGCAGGCTCTAGCTGCTGTATCTTTGTAAATGAGAGGTGCAGATTAGGAGTGGATAGAATAGAATATATAATAGAATACAGAATAGTGCAGATCAGTAAAATAATTACCACAGGCTAGTGCTCTCGCTCTCTCCTCTCTCCTCTCTTCTCTTCTCTCTCTCTCTCTCCTCTCTTCTCTCCTCTCTTTCTCTCTCCCCTCTCTCTCTCTCTCTCTTGTCCTCTCTCTCCCCCCTCTCGCTCTCTCTCTCTCCCCCCTCTCTCTCTCTCTCTCTCTCTCTCTCTCTCTCTCTCTCTCTCTCTCTCTCTCTCTCTCTCTCTCTCTCTCTCTCTCTCTCTCTCTCTCTCTCTCTCTCTCTCTCTCTCTCTCTCTCTCTCTCTCACACACACACACTGCCACAAAACCCAACATCTTCATCAGAACACACACATACATCACAGAAGAATGTCCCCATCGCCAGTTGGCCACTCATATATCACCTGCTCTGACACTAGCCTGGCGGACACTACAAAGCAATGGGCTATTAATAGATGGACAAATAGAGATGCTCTCTCACACACACACAAACACACCCACACAAACTATCAATATAAGGGCAGCAGCGAGAGTAGAAATGTGATCCCTCTTTACAAGACCCCCTCAGCTCCATTAGCACCAGGGTGATTTATTAAACCTGTGTGTGTGTGTGTATGTGTGTGTGTGTTAAAACTGGCTGGCTTTGAGTTGGGGATGTGGATGGATGGGGGTGCAGGGTTAGGGAGGGCTGAGACAGAGGTATAGGGGTGGGGTGGTGCATAGCTCCACCAGGGTCCGTCCCCTCTCACCCCTCCCTGACTGATTGGGAGTGAGAGGGATGGAGGAGTGGAGAAGAGGAAGGTGTTGGGATGACAGTAAAAGAGGAGTGAGAGGATGAGAGGAGGAAAGGAGGAGGAGCGCGGTGGATGGGAGGCAAGTATTAGGAGTGCTGCTCTGCTGACGCTGCGGTTGACCTTTGCAACAGCACCATTTATCAGACAGGCCTCCACAGAGTTCCACAGGGTAGGAATCTATCATGCAGACTCCTCCACAGAGTTCCACAGGGTAGGAATCTATCATGCAGACTCCTCCACAGAGTTCCACAGGGTAGGAATCTATCATGAAGACTCCTCCACAGAGCTCCACAGGGTAGAAATCTATCATGCAGACTCCTCCACAGAGTTCCACAGGGTAGGAATCTATCATGCAGACTCCTCCACAGAGTTCCACAGGGTAGGAATCTATCATGAAGACTCCTCCACAGAGTTCCACAGGGTAGGAATCTATCAAGTGACTCCTCCACAGAGCTCCACAGGGTAGGAATCTATCATGCAGACTCCTCCACAGAGTTCCACAGGGTAGGAATCTATCATGCAGACTCCTCCACAGAGTTCCACAGGGTAGGAATCTATCATGAAGACTCCTCCACAGAGTTCCACGGGGTAGGAATCTATCATGAAGACTCCTCCACAGAGCTCCACAGGGTAGGAATCTATCATGCAGACTCCTCCACAGAGTTCCACAGGGTAGGAATCTATCATGCAGACTCCTCCACAGAGTTCCACAGGGTAGGAATCTATCATGAAGACTCCTCCACAGAGTTCCACAGGGTAGGAATCTATCATGCAGACTCCTCCACAGAGTTCCACAGGGTAGGAATCTATCATGCAGACTCCTCCACAGAGCTCCACAGGGTAGGAATCTATCATGCAGACTCCTCCACAGAGTTCCACAGGGTAGGAATCTATCATGCAGACTCCTCCACAGAGTTCCACAGGGTAGGAATCTATCATGAAGACTCCTCCACAGAGTTCCACAGGGTAGGAATCTATCATGAAGACTCCAACACAGAGTTCCACGGGGTAGGAATCTTTCATGCAGACTCCTCCACAGAGCTCCACAGGGTAGGAATCTATCATGCAGACTCCTCCACAGAGTTCCACGGGGTAGGAATCTATCATGAAGACTCCTCCACAGAGTTCCACAGGGTAGGAATCTATCATGCAGACTCCTCCACAGAGTTCCACAGGGTAGGAATCTATCATGAAGACTCCTCCACAGAGTTCCACAGGGTAGGAATCTATCATGAAGACTCCTCCACAGAGTTCCACAGGGTAGGAATCTATCATGCAGACTCCTCCACAGAGTTCCACAGGGTAGGAATCTATCATGAAGACTCCTCCACAGAGCTCCACAGGGTAGGAATCTATCATGCAGACTCCTCCACAGAGTTCCACAGGGTAGGAATCTATCATGCAGACTCCTCCACAGAGTTCCACAGGGTAGGAATCTATCATGAAGACTCCTCCACAGAGTTCCACAGGGTAGGAATCTATCATGCAGACTCCTCCACAGAGTTCCACAGGGTAGGAATCTATCATGAAGACTCCTCCACAGAGTTCCACGGGGTAGGAATCTATCATGAAGACTCCTCCACAGAGTTCCACGGGGTAGGAATCTATCATGAAGATTCTCCTCCCTCTCCTCCCAGTCTCTCACCAGTATTTTATCTGGAGATTTCTGTCTGTCTGTCTGTAGGACTGGGTGACATACAGTATCATCTTTTAAGCTATACTGGTATGGATTTTTACAATACCGCCTAAAACGATATTTTGATACAATGCTAAATAAATAAAACGTTTTACAAACTGGATTAATTTACTCACTGTCAGTTTTGTTCTAGTATGGTTGAATATATCCTGAACAAAAATATAAACGCAACATGCAACAATTTCAAAGAATTTACTGAGTTCCAGTTCATATGAGGAAATCAGTCAATTGAAATAAATTCATTAGGACCTATGGATTTGGAAATCTATGGATTTCACATGACTGGGAATACAGATATGCATCTGTTGGTCACAGATACCTTAAAATAAATGGGCCTCACAATGGGCCTCAGGATCTCGTCACGGTATTTCTGTGCATTCAAATTGCCATAGATAAAATACAATTGTGTTCATTGTCTGTGTCCTATGCCTGCCCATACTGTACCATAACCCCACCGCCACCATGGGGCACTCTGTTCACAACATTGACATCAGCAAACCGCTGGCTCACACGGCGCCATACACGTGGTCTGCAGTTGTGGGGCCGGTTGAACGTACTGCCATATTCTCTAAAACGACGTTGGAGGCGGCTTATGGTAGAGAAATGAACATTAAATTATCTGGCAACAGCTCTGGTGGACATTCCTGCAGTCAGCATGCCAATTGCACGCTCCCTCAAAACTTGAGACATCTGTGACATTGTGTTGTGTGAAAAAACTGCACATTTTAGAGTGGCCTTTTATTTTCCCCAGCACAAGGTGCAC
This sequence comes from Coregonus clupeaformis, assembly GCF_020615455.1. Taxonomy (NCBI): domain Eukaryota; kingdom Metazoa; phylum Chordata; class Actinopteri; order Salmoniformes; family Salmonidae; genus Coregonus; species Coregonus clupeaformis. Next base: position 63,465,128 of record NC_059220.1, on the reverse strand, counting down.
CTGTGTAATAATCATGCTGTTTAATCAGCTTCTTGATATGCCACACCTGTCAGGTAGATGGATTATCTTGGAAAATGAGAAATGCTCACTAACAGGGAGGTAAACCAAATTTGTTCACAAGATGTCTGGAACATTTCTGGGATCTTTTATTTTAGCTCATGAAACATGGGACCAACACTTTACATGTTGTGTTTATATTTCCGTTCAGTGTAAAACCATCAGAATGCAGAAAGCCCATTAAAACCACTAAGAATTCATTTGTTTACATCCTAGGTTCACGCACTTCTCATAGAACATACAGTATTTCAAACTTGTATTATTCAGAAACAAAAAATATCGGGCTTCCCGAGTGGCGCAGCGGTCTAAGGCACTGCATCGCAGTGTTGCAGTGTCACTACAGCCTGGGGTACGATCCCATAGGGCGGCACACAATTGGCCTAGCGTCATCCGGGTTAGGGGAGGGTTTGGCCGGTGGGGCTTTACTTGGCTCATCGCGCTCTAGTGACTCCTTGTGGTGGGCTGGGTGCCTGCAAGCTGACTTTGATAGTCAGTTGAATGGTGTTTCCTCTGACACATTGGTGCAGCTGGCTTCCGGGTTAAGCGAGCGGGTGTTAAGAAGCGTGGCTTGGCGGGTCGTGTTTCGGAGGACGCATGACTCGACCTTCGCCTCTCTTGAGCCCTGTTGGGGAGTTGCAGCGATGAGACAAGATCGTAATTGGATCGCAATTGGATATCACAAAAAAGGGGATAAAATTAAATAAAAAATAAATAAATACGTTTTTCTTCAAATACCCTCATACTGTCAAAACGTAGAAAAATATTGTGATATGATATTTTGCTGATATCGCCCAGCCCTACCTGTCTGTCTGTCTGTCTCTCTCTCTCTCTCTCGTCTTTATGTCTCTGTCAATGTCTCTCCCTTCCCCCCATGGGGTGTCTCCCTTCATATTAGGCCTGGGCAAATGCAACACGTCTCGCTGGACATAAAGATATGGTAAAATATGGACCAGCACTCTGAGGGAGCAGATCTGTAGAGACAGCATGGAGGATGTCAGAGACAGCAACAGCAGACATAGAAAGATGTCTGTTTAAATCAGTGGTCTGTACATCTGCAATATCTGGAGAATAAAACGAAATACAAATGGTGGCTACACAGAGAGAAATCCCATTGAACGTCATGCATTCAAATATTATAAAGTAGGATATAGATAGAGGATAGGATAGATATTGTAGCGTAGGTTATAGAAAGAGGATGTGGTTATAATGTAGCTGTAGTTATAATGTAGCTGCGGTAATGTGCCGTCGCAACCTTCGCTCTCTCTCTCCCGCTACTCTCTCCTCTTCCATCCTATCATCTCTTCCTGTCATCTTTTCACTCCCTCCTCTCTACATTCTCTTCCTCTGTTTCCGCTGCTAAAGCCACTTTCTACCACTCTAAATTTCAAGCCTCTGCCTCTAACCCTAGGAAGCTCTTTGCCACCTTCTCCTCCCTGCTGAATCCTCCTCCTCCGCCCCCTCCCTCCTCCCTCTCTGTGGATGACTTCGTCAACCATTTTGAAAAGAAGGTTGACGACATCCGATCCTCATTTATTAAGTCAAATGACACCGCTGGTCCTGCTCACACTGCCCTACCCTATGCTTTGACTTCTTTCTCCCCTCTCTCTCCAGATAAAATCTTGCGACTTGTGACGGCCGGCCGCCCAACAACCTGCCCGCTTGACCCTATCCCCTCCTCTCTTCTCCAGACCATTTCCGGAGATCTTCTCCCTTACCTCACCTCGCTCATCAACTCATCCTTGACCGCTGGCCATGTCCCTTCCGTCTTCAAGAGAGCGAGAGTTGCACCCCCTCCTCAAAAACCTACACTCGATCCCTCCGATGTCAACAACTACAGACCAGTATCCCTTCTTTCTTTTCTCTCCAAAACTCTTGAGCGTACCGTCTCTAGCCAACTCTCCTGCTATCTCTCTCAGAATGACCTTCTTGATCCAAACCAGTCAGGTTTCAAGACTGGTCATTCAACTGAGACTGCTCTTCTCTGTGTCACGGAGGCTCTCCGCACTGCTAAAGCTAACTCTCTCTCCTCTGCTCTTATCCTTCTAGACCTATCCGCTGCCTTTGATACTGTGAACCATCAGATCCTCCTCTCCACCCTCTCCGAGTTGGGCATCTCTGGCGCTGCTCACTCTTGGATTGCGTCCTACCTGACAGGTCGCTCCTACTAGGTGGCGTTGCGAGAATCTGTCTCCGCACCACGTGCTCTCACCACTGGTGTCCCCCAGGGCTCAGTTCTAGGCCCTCTCCTATTCTCTTTATACACCAAGTCACTTGGCTCTGTCATATCCTCACATGGTCTCTCCTATCATCTTCCTCCCTGTTCTGTTACTGCTGTCTGATTGACTGATTGAAAAGGGAAGGTTAGTTAGACTGCAATCAGACAGTGCTAGTACTGAACTACCCTGTCTTTATCCTGATACCTTTCCTTCTTTTCTCCTCTTTCTCTCTCTCTCTCTCTCTCTCTCTCTCTCTCTCTCTCTCTCTCTCTCTCTCTCTCTCTCTCTCTCTCTCTCTCTCTCTCTCTCTCTCTCTCTCTCTCTCTCTCTCTCTCTCTCTCTCTCTCTCTCTCTCTCTCTCTCTCTCTCTCTCTCCATGATCAGTGACAGCCACTCTCCTCCTATCAGAAAGCCTTAATGACAGCCATGTAGGCAGTCTCCTGCTGAGTTGAACACTTTCTGTGGACACATGACAGATTAAACTATTGTGATGACACTATTATGCCCCATTTGACCACCTGCTCCAGAGATAAATGCATTTCTAGGTCGGTGAAGGATTATGATAGCTAGCTACACGATAGTCTCCTTGGGGCCCCAAATGGGTCACTCTTACCAGACGCGTCTGTCTGGTGCAGAGTAAGGCTACGCAACTGGGCTGTGTGTGTGTGTGTCTCTGTGTGTGTGTTGTGTGTGTGTGTGTGTCTCTGTGTGTGTGTGTGTGTGTGTTTGTGTGTGTGTGTGTGTGTGTGTCTGTGTGTGTGTGTGTGTGTGTGTGCTGTGTGTGTCTGTGTGTGTGTGTGTGTGTGTGTGTCTGTGTGTGTGTGTGTGTGTGTGTGTGTGTGTGTGTGTGTGTGTGTGTTGTCTACCAACAGCATAACAATAAGAACACCATCCTTGAAATACTTTCTCCTTGATTAAGAAATTCACTAGGAGAGTTTTCTCGTTAATTAGAAGGCCTGAATCTTTGTCTAGACGAATATCCTTTGTTTAGTTTACATGTGGTCTTGTAAACCGCCTTGTCCTGTGTGTGTGTGTGTGTGTGTGTGTGTGTGTGTGTGTGTGTGTCTGTCCTTCGCATGTCTCTGCCACTGCCATTGTTTTTGCTGACAGACTTCTCTACCACCCCTAGTCTCTGTTACTAGATCCTTCGCCCACCACCAAGGCTACAAAAAGCTTATAGCCGTTTGAAGTCATCGGTGCCGGGGTTCCCATTGTTTGAAGTCATCGGTGCCGGGGTTCCCATTGTTTGAAGTCATCGGTGCCGGGGTTCCCATTGTTTGAAGTCATCGGTGCCGGGGTTCCCATTGTTTGAGGTCATCGGTGCCGGGGTTCCCATTGTTTGAAGTCATCGGTGCCGGGGTTCCCATTGTTTGAAGTCATCGGTGCCGGGGTTCCCATTGTTTGAGGTCATCGGTGCCGGGGTTCCCATTGTTTGAAGTCATCGGTGCCGGGGTTCCCATTGTTTGAGGTCATCGGTGCCGGGGTTCCCATTGTTTGAAGTCATCGGTGCCGGGGTTCCCATTGTTTGAAGTCATCGGTGCCGGGGTTCCCATTGTTTGAAGTCATCGGTGCCGGGGTTCCCATTGTTTGAAGTCATCGGTGCCGGGGTTCCCATTGTTTGAAGTCATCGGTGCCGGGGTTCCCATTGTTTGAAGTCATCGGTGCCGGGGTTCCCATTGTTTGAAGTCATCGGTGCCGGGGTTCCCATTGTTTGAGGTCAGAGATTATGAGGCAATCCAAATAGTGGGATCCAAGCCAGATCCCACTAGCAGCTTCCTTCACATGCACACACACACGTTTGTTTTACTATCCTTGAGGCGACCAAACAATTGATTCCCATTCAAAATCCTATTTTCCCGAACCCCTAACCCTAACCTTAACCCCAAACCTAACTCCTAATGCTAACCCAAACCTTAATTGTAACCCTAAACCTAAACCTAACCTCTAAGCCTAAAATAGCCCTTTTACATTTTAGTCATTTAGCAGACACTCTTATCCAGAGCGACTTACAGGTAGTGAGTGCATAAATTATTTTTTGTATTTTTCATACTGGCCCCCCGTGGGAATCAAACCCACAACCCTGGTGTTGCAAACGCCATGCTCTACCAACTGAGCTACATCCCTTTTCCTTGTGGGGACAAAGTGTCCCCACTTATCCGAATGTTCCTTGTTTTCCTATCCTTGTAAGAACTTCTGGTCCCCACAAGGATAGTAAAACCACAAACACACACACACACACACTCTCACACACCAGACAACTTTACCCTCAGCTCAGGCAGGCAGACCTTTATAGTGCCTTTCTGTCTCTCCAGAGTTTCCAGATTTTTCCACACAGAGAAATTAGACACATTCCTTTAGAAATGGATCATCACTGTTTTGCAGGAAAGTGATCCATAATAGAATTACTGCCAGTGAATCATTTTGTATGGGGCGAATTCTCTTTCTGTTAAGTCTTCACTAAGTCGCAAAATACACATTTCAAGAAAATCAGGTAATTGAATATCAAAGGTTACTATAGCGCCAGCACTTGCTTGTAAGTCCAACTTAAATTCATGACATCCTTTCTACGTTTACATCCCACATGTTGCTTTCATTACAAATGAACAATGAAGATGACTCATGAACCGGGCTGCTTTGAAGCCTTTCTGGCTCCCAAATGGTAGAGCCTCAGTAGATATGAAGACCATCAATAAACACCTGCTACAATACCACTGTTTGATGTACAGTCGTGGTCAAAAGTTTTGAGAATGACACAAGTATTGGTCTTCACAAAGTTTGCTGCTTCAGTGTTTTTAGATATTTTTGTCAGATGTTACTATGGTATACTGAAGTATAATTACAAGCGTTCCATAAGTGTCAAAGGCTTTTATTGACAATTACATTAAGTTTATGCAAAGAGTCAATTTTTGCAGTGTTGACCCTTCTTTTTCAAGACCTCTGCATTCCGCCCTGGCATGCTGTCAATTCACTCCTGGGCCACATCCTGACTGATGGCAGCCCATTCTTGCATAATCAATGCTTGGACTATGCAATTAATTGTAATTTATCTGATCACTCTTCATAACATTCTGGAGTATATGCAAATTGCCATCATAAAAACTGAGGCAGCAGACTTTGTGAAAATTAATATTTGTGTCATTCTCAAAACTTTTGACCACGACTGTAGGCTGCTTTAAGATGAGAGAGAGCAAAGAGAGATAGTCCCCATGCGCCCTCCTGAGTCCCCACGCGCCCTCCTGAGTCCCCACGCGCCCTCCTGAGTCCACACGCGCCCTCCTGAGTCCCCACGCGCCCTCCTGAGTCCCAATGCGCCCTCCTGAGTCCCTATGCACCCTCCTGAGTCCCCATGCGCCCTCCTGAGTCCCCACGCGCCCTCCTGAGTCCCCACGCGCCCTCCTGAGTCCCCACGCGCCCTCCTGAGTCCCTACGTGCCCTCCTGAGTCCACACGCGCCCTCCTGAGTCCCCATGCACCCTCCTGAGTCCCCACGCGCCCTCCTGAGTCCCTATGCACCCTCCTGAGTCCCCATGCGCCCTCCTGAGTCTCCATGCGCCCTCCTGAGTCGCAATGCGCCCTCCTGAGTCCCTATGCACCCTCCTGAGTCTCCATGCGCCCTCCTGAGTCTCCATGCGCCCTCCTGAGTCCCTATGCACCCTCCTGAGTCTCCATGCGCCCTCCTGAGTCCCTATGCACCCTCCTTGTCTCATCTCCTACTCCTCTTAATAACCACTACTGTATGTAGGAGTTCTGGCCCCACCATTCTGCCCTACCCTTAGTCCTATACAACAAACCCCCATGGAGAGGAGGACAAGAGAGGGGGAAGTTATTCAAGATTTAGCATACAGCACCATATGCCCACTGCTGTATAGTGTATAGTGTTTCACAGGAAACGAAAGAGAGGGGAAGTTTAAAAATAACAGACCTGAAACTACTGTAGTAAGGAGACCACTGGGCGGCAGGTAGCTTAGTGGTTAAGAACGTTGTGCCAGTAACTGAAAGGTCGCTGGTTCTAATCCCCGAGCTGACTAGGTGAAAAATCTGTTGATGTGCCCTTGAGCAAGGCACTTAACCCTAACTGCTCCTGTAAGTCACTCTGGATAAGAGCGTCTGCTAAATGACTAAAATGTAGTAAGAAGACTAGTGTACTGTAGTGAAACATTATGCATCCCAAATGGCTCCCTGGCTATTTCCTATATAGGGTACTACTTTTGACCAGAGCAAGTAGTGGTCCTCTGTAGCTCAGCTGGTAGAGCACGGCGCTTGTAACGCCAAGGTAGTGGGTTCGATCCCCAGGACCACCCATACACAAAAATGTATGCACGCATGACTATAAGTTGCTTTGGATAAAAGTGTCTGCTAAATGGCTTATTATTATAAGTATAGCACTATATAGGAAATAGGGGGTCATTTGGAACGTAGACACAGTGTTCCATTTGAACCCCTTTTAAAGAAATCCATGGAGGAGTAACAGCAGCCTACAAAGTTGTTGTTTCTAAACTACATTATTTGTTATTTTAATATAACTGATGTTGTAAGGGTTGGTGTGTGGTGTGACCCAGGTAACGGAGCAGGATAGACAGTAGGCAGTAATGGTGAAACAAGGATCTTTACTGGTGGTCCCAAAACCAGGATACAAAACACTGGACTTAACACGATAAAAGAAAGGTGGAGCAAATAAGTCTCCAAAAACAGTCTGACAGCCAAAATACGAAATAGTAACTACGACTGAGGGCATAAATACACAGGTGAACAGGTAGACACAGGTGACACCAATAGGATGATGATTAGTCGAGACTGTGAGTGAGGAGGTGCCTAAGGTTGTCGGAGGATGACACCTAGTGGGTCGCTCCGGAACTGCGACCCCCTCCTGTAACAGTGCCCCAGCCGTTCACCCGGGTGGAGGCGACAGAATGTTGTTATCAGTCCTGGGTCCAGAATGTCCCACCCAGGACCCAGGCGCAGCGGGGGAACAGGACGAGGAGGGGGAGCCAGGGGACAGGTGGCGACGGGCTTGAGGAAGGACACATGGAACGTGGAATGCACCCGCATGGTGGGGGGAAGTTGCAGGCGGTAGGCCACAGGGTTGACTCGCTGGACCACTCTGAATGGCCCGACGAACCGGGGGGACAGCTTCCTGGACTCCACGCGGAGGGGAAGATCCCTCGTGGAGAGCCACACCCTTTGTCCTGGGCGAAAAACCGGGGCCGGGGGCGACGCCTGCGGTTGGCCTGATGTTGAGACCTGACCGAGGCCCGCTTAAGCGCCGCCCGTACCTGCCTCCAGGTGCGGAGACAGCGACTGATGTGGGCCTGGACCGACAGGACCACCACCTCCTCCTCTTGCTCTGGGAATAGGGGGGGTTGGTACTGGAAGGGGGACAGGCTGGTGGACGAGCAGAGAAGGGTGATATCATTGATTGGTGGTATCGATTTGTGATTGATTGGTCTTGGATTTTTTATGCCTGTTTCTGGAATTTTTAATAAACTTGCTTTATTGTTCTGAAACCCTGTGTCATCAAAGAGTCATACAAGTGCATGTCGTTTTACTGTCGGTTTCTGCAATAGACTTGATTAATTGAGGATCTTTCAGCATCTGGTTAGTTAGTCTATCGGAGACCCAAGTAGCTGGTTTAAAGGAACCTAACCCGAGACCCAACTATAGGTACTGAGTGCATTGGTAAGAGTCATAGGGAGGGGTGTCTCTGGGCTAAAGCCAACCCAGAGGAGGATGAACCGCTCATAGTGTACTGAAGCGGAAGCTCCTGAGTATAGGTTCAGGGTGAGGGAGCGTAGGCACTCGACTCCGGGGATAGCCCACTTTACTGTAAGGCTCTAGCTGTTGAGTTTGAGGAACAGTCCCTAGCTGTATACTAGCTCAATGGCAAGGCAGAGCGGCATCTATAAGATCTGTAGGGATTCATGAGGATTGATAACTGACCTGCCATTGGGTAGGCTGGGGCGAGTTGAATTGAAGTTGAATTGTTAATCGTGCAGAGGTGGAATTTTAGCTTTGACAACCTAACACCATCACAGTTAGTTGATATTCACTTGTATCTGCTAGTGCACTCACAGACACAATAATGGGACAGATACAATGTTGCGATCTCTACACATCTCTATGTGACAACGGGACAGAGAATGAGGAAGTGGATAGAATATAATTTCTTATTTTCAGTCAAATTAACTACACAGAATAAAAGTGTTGGTTCCATGTTTCGTGAGGTGAAATAAAAGATCCCAGAAATGTTCCATAGGCACAAAAAACGTATTTCTCTCAAATGTTGTGCACAAATTTGTGCGTGCGTGTGGGTCTGGGTGTTTTTGTGTGAGTGTGTGTTTATACTTGCAGGTAGGCTGCACTTCTGTAGCTGTGTGACTAACCAGGCCCCAGCTGTTGCAGTCTCTCTCGCTCTCTCACACACACACACACACACACAGAGCCTACTGGGAAAGCTGTGGGTCAGGGTTCTGCTGCTCATCTCCCATAATCCTTTACTCCGTCAACACCACAGCTGCCGAGGATATCCGAGGGGTTGACATGCACCAGATACATACAAACTGTCGCTCTCTTTATCTCTCTCTTTCTCTCCTTCCCCCTCTCTCTCTCTTTCTCCTTCTATCTCGCTCTCTCTCACTCTGAATTCTTAGTGGTTTTAATGGGCTTTCTGCATTCTGATGGTTTTACACTGAACAAAAATATAAACGCAACGTGTAAAGTGTTCGTCCCATGTTTCATGAGTTGAAATAAAAGACGTGAGCAAATTTGGTTTACATCCATGTTAGTGAGCATTTCTCCTTTGCCAAGATAATCCATCCACCTGACAGGTATGGCATATCAAGAAGCTGATTAAACAGCATGATCATTACACAGATGCACCTTGTGCTGGGGACAATAAAAGGCCACTCTAAAATGTGCAGTTTTGTCACAACACAATGCCACAGATGTCTCAAGTTTTGAGGGAGTGTGCAATTGGCATGCTGACTGTAGGAATGTACACCAGAGCTGTTGCCAGATAATTGAATATTAATTTCTCTATCATAAGCCGCCTCTAACGTCGTTTTAGAGAATTTGGCAGTACGTCCAACCGGCCTCACAACCGCAGGCCATGTGTAACCACGCCAGCCCAGGACCTCCACATCCGGCTTCTTCACCTGCGGGATCGTCTGAGACCAGCCACCCGGACAGCAGATGAAACTGAGGAGTATTTCTGTCTGTAATAAGGCCCTTTTGTGGGGAAAAACTCATGAGTGGGCCTGGCTCCCAAGTGGGTGGGCCTATGCCCTCCCAGGCCCACCCATGGTTGCGCCCCTGCCCAGTCATGTGAAATCCATAGATTAGGGCCTAATTTATTTATTTCAACTGACTGATTTCCTTATATGAACTATAACTCAGTAAAATCGTTGAAATTGTTGCATGTTGCGTTTATATTTTTGTTCAGTATCTACCAATATATATCACCCGAAACCAGACATTTTTAATCTGTAAACAACAGAAAAAGTAGCTAGATTTATAGAGACGGTTTTCTATTAAGCATTATTAATTATTCGATTGGATGACAAAGAAATGAAACTGTTGGCATGTAACTTCCTCTCTCTCTCTCTCTCTCTCTCTCTCTCTCTCTCTCTCTCTCTCTCTCTCTCTCTCTCTCTCTCTCTCTCTCTCTCTCTCTCTCTCCCTCTCTCCTTCTCTCACTCTCCTTTTCTCTCTCTCCTTCTCCCTCTCTCCTTCTCCCTCTCTCCTTCTCTCTCTCCTTCTCTCTCTCCTTCTCCCTCTCCTTCACCCTCTCTCCTTCTCTCTCTCTCCTTCTCTCTCTCTCCTTCTCCCTCTCTCCTTCTCCCTCTCTCCTTCTCCCTCTCTCCTTCTCTGTCTCTCCCCCCTCTCGCTCTCTCTCTCGCTCTCCCTCTCTCAGACAGAGTACCCTGCCATGATACTGAGTCCGCCACGCCAACCTGTCCATCCATCACCTAGCAACCACGTCACCCATGGAGACAGAGACGAGAGGAAGGATAGACAGACTGGGCAGACCCCAACCTCCCCTCCTCACCAAGATTTTTCCCAGGTCCGCACAGAGAGAGAGAAACAGATAGACAGAGCGAGAGAGAGAGAGAGAGAGAGAGAGAGAGAGAGAGAGAGAGACAGACAGAGACAGTCAGGCAAGCAGACAGACTTGACTGACTCTCTTTCTTCTTTCTCTCTCTCTCTCTCTAAAGAATCTGAGAGGACAGCACAGGAAGGTCGTGCTAAAACGGGCTTCCCAACTCATCAGCATCACACACATTAGAGAAATGCGATGTGAAGTTTTTAGAGCACTGCACCCCCGTGACTCTCTCTTTCTCAACACACCACTGGCACTGAGGCCAAGGAACCAACCAACCAACCAATGTTACCGTTCATCCCCCCCCAGCCACTGTTAATGTAGGAATACAATATGGATGGATCAGCTGCATCTGGTTAGAGAGAGGCTGATAGAGTAGGAATACGGGGGCGGCAGGTAGCTTAGTGGGTAAGAGCGTTGTGCCAGTAACCGAAAGGTCGCTGGTTTAATCCCCGAGTCGACTAGGTGAAAAATATGTCGATGTGCCCTTAAGCAAGGCACTTAACCCTAATTGCTCCTGTAAGTCGCTCTGGATAAGAGCGTCTGCTAAATGACTAAAATGTAAAATGAATACAGTATCTGTTTAGAGAGAGGCCTGTTAGAGTAGGAATACAGTATGTTTGGATCAGCTGTGTTTGGTTAGAGAGAGGCCCAGCTTTCAGACACAGTCCAGGCCTTGCCCCAGACACACAGCCCAATCCCAGCTCTTTCTCTCTCAGGGTTACAGATGCACTCTGGAACTTTCTGTGTTAATTAATTATAGTTCAAGGCACCGGAGCGGCTGGAACAGATGGGGTGGAATGGAGTTATTATTCTCCCTCATCTCTCTCTCCCCACCATAAAGCTTCATTCTACAGAGAGTGAGATGGTAGGGAGAGAGAGAGAACATACAGAACCGAGAGAGCTTTTGTAGTGGCTTGCTAATGAGAGACCTGGTCTGCTGGCTGTGTGGTTACCGTGGTGGACTGGGTTCCCACAAATCTGGTCTCTTAAAAAACCACCTCAGAGGGGGGCCGTGTGGCTGTGGGGAACAGCAGAAGAGGACTGTGGTGTTCTGAGGGGGAGGGGTATCAGGATCAACATACAGCTCAAAGGGGTGAGACACTCTAGAACAGGTCTATGAAGCAGAAAACATAACCTGCTTCCTAAAAATACCTGGCACCGACGAAGATGGCGGCCTCGCGACTAGCTCTTAGGAAACTTTGCAGTATTTTGTTTTTTTATGTATTATTTTTTACATTATTAGCTCAGAAAGTGTTTTGCATCATTACATACAGCCGGGAAAAACTATTGGATATCAGAGCGGCGGTAACTCACCAGCATTACGACCAGGAATACGACTTTCCCGAAGCAGATCCTTTATTTGCTCTCCCCAGGGATATTGAACTGATTCCAGCGGCTCACCCAAAACATCGCCGGTGGAGGAGAGGCACTCGGAGCAGCCTGCTGGTTTGACTTAGGAGGCGCACACACCACCCACCGCTTCCAAGTATATTACTCGCTAATATTCAGTCTTTGGATAACAAGGTCGATGAGCTCAGGGCAAGGATTTCTTTCCAGAGAGACATCAAGGCCTGTAACATACTTTGTTTTACGGAAACATGGCTCTCTGGGGATATTCTGTCAAAATCGGTCCAGCCAGATGGGTTCTCAGTTCATCGCGCAGACAGAAATAAATATCTCTCCGGGGAGCAGAAGGGCGGAGGTGTGTGTTTCATGATTAACGACTCATGGTGTAATTGTAGTAACATACAGGAACTCAAGTCCTTTTGTTCACCCGAACTAGAATACCTCACAATCAAATGCCGACCATATTATCTCCCAAGATACTTTTCTTCGGTTATTGTTACAGCCGTGTATATCCCCCCTCAAGCCGTTACCAAGACGGCCCTCAAAGAACTTCACTGGACTTTATGCAAACTGGAAACCACATATCGTGAGGCTGCATTTATTGTAGCCGGGGATTTTAACAAAGCAAATTTGAGGACTAGGCTGCCGAAGTTCTATCAACATATCAACTGTTGTACTCGGGCAGCTAAAATCCTTCTGGGATGGTTATAAGGCCCTGACCCGCCCTCCTTTCGGCAAATCTGACCACGACTCCATTTTGCTCCTCCTTTCCTATAGGCAGAAACTCAAACAGGAAGTACCTGTTCTAAGGACTATTCAACGCTGGTCTGACCAATCGGAATCCACGCTTCAAGATTGTTTTGATCACGCGGACTGGGATATGTTCCGGGTAGCTTGCGAAAATAGTTTAGACAAATACACTGAAACGGTGACTGAGTTTATCAGGAAGTGTATAGGAGATGTTGTGCCCACTGTGACTATTAAAACCTACCCTAACCAGAAACCATGGATAGATGGCAGCGTTCGCGCAAAATTGAAAGTGCGAACCACCACATTTAACCATGGCAAGGTGACTGGGAATATGGCAGAATACAAGCAGTGTAGCTACTCACTCCGCAAGGCAACTGAACTGGCAAAACATCAGTATAGAGATAAAGTGGAGTCGCAATTCAACGGCTCAGACACGAGACGTATTTGGCAGAGTCTACAGACAATCAAGGACTACAAAAGGAAAACCAGCCACGTCGCTGACACCGACGTCTCGCTTCCAGACAAGCTAAACACCTTCTTCGTCCACTTTGAGGACAACACAGTGCCACCGACTTGGCCAACTACCAAGGACCGTGGCCTCTCCTTCTCCATGGCCGACGTGATTAAGACATTCAAGCATGTTAACCCCAACAAGGATGCCGGCCCAAACGACATCCCTAGCCGCGTCCTCAGAGCATGCGCAGACCAGCTGGCTGGTGTGTTTACGGACATATTCAATCTCTCCCTATCCCAGTCTGCTGTCCCCACATGCTTCAAGATGGCCACCATTGTTCCTGTACCCAAGAAAGCCATGGTAACTGAACTAAATGACTATCGCCCCGTAGCACTCACCTCTGTCATCATGAAGTGCTTTGAGAGACTAGTCAAGGATCATATCACCTCTACCTTACCTCTAGACCCACTTCAATTTGCTTACCGCCCCCACAGACGATGCAATCGCCATCACACTGCACACTGCCCTATATCATCTGGACAAGAGGAATACCTATGTAAGAATGCTGTTCATTGACTGTAGCTCAGCATTCAACACCATAGTTCCCTCCAAGCTCATCATTAAGCTCGAGGCCCTGGGTCTGAAACCCGCCCTGTGCGACTGGGTCCTGGACTTCCTTACGGGCCGCCACCAGGTGGTGAAGGTAGGAAACAACATCTCCACTTCGCTGATCCCCAACATTGGGGCCCCACAAGGGTGCGTGCTCAGCCCCCTCCTGTACTCCCTGTTCACCCATGACTGCGTGGCCAAGCACGCCTCCAACTCAATCATCAAGTTTGCAGATGACACAACAGTAGTAGGCTTGATTACCAACAATGACGAGACCGCCTACAGGGAGGAGGTGAGGGCTCTGGGAGTGTGGTGCCAGGAAATTAACCTCACACTCAAAGTCAACAAAACAAAGGAGATGATCGTGGACTTCAGGAAACAGCAGAGGGTGCACCCCCCTATCCACATCGACGGAACCGCAGTGGAGATGGTGGAAAGCTTCAAGTTCCTTGGCGTACACATCACTAACAAACTTAAATGGTCCACCCACGCAGACAGTGTGGTGAAGAAGGCGCAACAGAGCCTCTTCAACCTCAGGAGGCTGAAGAAATTTGGCTTGGCACCTAAAACCCTCACAAACTTTTACAGATGCACAAGAGAGCATCCTGTCGGGCTGTATCACCGCCTGGTACGGCAACTGCACCGCCCGCAACCGCAGGGCTCTCCAGAGGGTGGTGCGGTCTGCCGAACGCATTACCGGGGGCAAACTACCTGCCCTCCAGGACACCTACAGCAGCCCGATGTCACAGGAAGGCCAAAAAGATCATCAAGGACATCAACCACCCGAGCCACTGCCTGTTCACCCCACTATCATCCAGAAGGTGAGGTCAGTACAGGTGCATCAAAGCTGGGACCGAGAGAATGAAAAAGGCCATCAGGCTGTTAATTAGCCATCACTAGCACACCAGAGGCTGCTGCTGCCTATTGAAATCACTGGCCACTTTAAGAAATAGAACACTAGTCACTTTAATAAGGTGTACATATCTTGCATTACTCATCTAATATGTATATACTGCATTCTATAATAGTCTACTGTATCTTAGTCCATGCCGCTCTGTTATTGCTTGTCCATATATGTATATATTCTTAAATTCCATTCCTTACTTAGATTTGTGTGTATTGGGTATATGTTGTGAAATTCTTAGATATTACTTGTTAGATATTACTGCACTGTCGGAGCTAGAAGCACAAGCATTTCGCTACACCCGCTATAACATCTGCTAAACACGTGTATGTGACAAATAAAATTTGATTTGATTTGAGGTAGAGTTAGTATTTTTACAGTTTCGGTTGAAAAATAAATAAAATATCTTGATGGTTGACAGCTAAAATGTAATCCACCCCTCATGAGCTGCTGTCAGTGTTTTAGCAGCATTAAGCATTATAACTGTAGCTGTGTGAAAGAGGGGACAGAGAGGGGTCATCAACTGATGTTCCTGGAATCACAACGTCCCTGATGAGTGTGAAAGCCAGCTTAATCTGTCCCTACTACACCCAGAGTTACGAGACACAACACACACACACACACAACACACACACACACAGTGACCAAAGTATTACTGGATAACGTTGTTTCACATTCCCAAGCACGTGTTGCAGAGAGAGCAGTGGGGGTCCAAGGTCTCTTGTTGTCCTTATCCAATCATCATGCAGCATGTTTGATTACAACTGGGATTTCCTCTACTCACTTCCTGTCCAAGTAGTTCCAATTGGATCCATTTCCCCATCCTCATCATAACCTTTCTTCCTGAATGATGCTGCATTCCCATGTTAGAACAGTCCCATTCCCTAACATTCCCAAAGTAGAACAGTCCCATTCCCTAACATTCCCAAAGTAGAACAGTCCCATTCCCTAACATTACCATAGTAGAACAGTCCCATTCCCTAACATTCCCAAACTAGAACAGTCCATTCCCTAACATTCCCATAGTAGAAAATTCCCATTCCCTAACATTCCCAAAGTAGAACAGTCCCATTCCCTAACATTCCCAAACTAGAACAGTCCCATTCCCTAACATTCCCAAAGTAGAACAGTCCCATTCCCTAACATTCCCAAAGTAGAACAGTCCCATTCCCTAACATTCCCATAGTAGAACAGTCCCATTCCCTAACATTCCCAAACTAGAACAGTCCATTCCCTAACATTCCCATAGTAGAAAATTCCCATTCCCTAACATTCCCAAAGTAGAACAGTCCCATTCCCTAACATTCCCAAACTAGAACAGTCCCATTCCCTAACATTCCCAAAGTAGAACAGTCCCATTCCCTAACATTCCTAAACTAGAACAGTCCCATTCCCTAACATTGCCATACTAAAACAGTCCCATTCCCTAACATTCATAAACTAGAACAGTCCCATTCCCTAACATTCCCATACTAAAACAGTCCCATTCCCTAACATTCCCAAACTAGAACAGTCCCATTCCCTAACATTGCCATACTAAAACAGTCCCATTCCCTAACATTCCCAAACTAGAACAGTCCCATTCCCTAACATTCCCAAACTAGAACAGTTCCATTCCCTAACATTCCCAAACTAGAACAGTCCCATTCCCTAACATTCCCAAACTAGAACAGTCCCATTCCCTAACATTCCCAAACTAGAACATTCCCATTCCCTAACATTCCCAAACTAGAACAGTCCCATTCCCTAACATTCCCAAACTAGAACAGTCACATTCCCTAACATTGCCATACTAAAACAGTCCCATTCCCTAACATTCCCAAACTAGAACAGTCCCATTCCCTAAAATTCCCAAACTAGAACAGTCCCATTTCCTAACATTGCCATACTAGAACAGTCCCATTCCCTAACATTCCCAAACTAGAACCATTCCCTAACATTCCCATAGTAGAACACTCCCATTTTCTAATATTCCCATAGTACAACAGTCCCATTCCCTAACATTCCCAAACTAGAACAGTCCCATTCCCTAACATTCCCAAACTAGAACAGTCCCATTCCCTAACATTCCCAAACTAGAACCATTCCCTAACATTCCCATATTAGAACAGTCCCATTCCCTAACATTCCCATACTAGAACATTCCCATTCCCTAACATTCCCATAGTAGAACAGTCCCATTCCCTAACATTCCCATACTAGAACAGTCCCATTCCCTAACATTCCCAAACTAGAACAGTCCCATTCCCTAACATTCCCATAGTAGAACAGTCCCATTCCCTAACATTCCCATAGTAGAACAGTCCCATTCCCTACATTGCCATACTAGAACAGTCCCATTCCCTAACATTCCCAAACTAGAACAGTCCCATTCCTAACATTCCCATACTAGAACAGTCCCATTCCCTAACATTCCATACTAGAAGAGTCCCATTCCCTAACATTCCCATAGTAGAACAGTCCCATTCCCTAACATTCCCAAACTAGAACAGTCCCATTCCCTAACATTCCCATACCAGAACAGTCCCATTACCTAACATTCCCATAGTAGAACAGTCCCATTCCCTAACATTCCCATAGTAGAACAGTCCCATTCCCTAACATTCCCATAGTAGAACAGTCCCATTCCCTAAAATTCCCTTAGTACAACAGTCCCATTCCCTAACATTCCCATACTAGAACAGTCCCATTCCCTAACATTCCCATAGTAGAACAGTCCCATTCCTTAACATTCCCATAGTAGAACATTCCCATTCCCTGACATTCCCATAGTAGAACAGTCCCATTCCCTAAGATTCCCAGACTAGAACAATCCCATTCCCTAACATTCCCATAGTAGAACAGTCCCATTCCCTAACATTCCCATAGTAGAACAGTCCCATTCCCTAACATTCCCATAGTAGAACAGTCCCATTCCCTAACATTCCCAAACTATAACAGTCCCATTCCCTAACATTCCCATACTAGACCAGTCCCATTCCCTGACATTCCCATAGTAGAACAGTCCCATTCCCTAACATTCCCATACTAGAACAGTCCCATTCCCTAACATTCCCAAACTACAACAGTCCCATTCCCTAACATTCCCATAGTTGAACAGTCCATTCCCTAACATTCCCATAGTAGAACAGTCCCATTCCCTAACATTTCCATAGTAGAACAGTCCCATTCCATAACATTCCCAAACTAGAACAATCCTATTCCCTAACATTCCCATAGTAGAACAGTCCCATTCCATAACATTCCCAAACTAGAACAA
Source organism: Coregonus clupeaformis (assembly GCF_020615455.1). Classification (NCBI taxonomy): domain Eukaryota; kingdom Metazoa; phylum Chordata; class Actinopteri; order Salmoniformes; family Salmonidae; genus Coregonus; species Coregonus clupeaformis. Next base: position 63,447,435 of record NC_059220.1, on the reverse strand, counting down.
TCCCATTCCCTAACATTCCCATAGTAGAACAGTCCCATTCCCTAACATTCCCATACTAGAACAGTCCCATTCCCTAACATTCCCAAACTAGAACAGTCCCATTCCCTAACATTCACATAGTAGAACAGTCCCATTCCCTAACATTCCCATAGTAGAACAGTCCCATTCCCTAACATTCCCAAACTAGAACAGTCCCATTCCCTAACATTCCCATACTAGAACAGTCCCATTCCCTAACATTCCCAAACTAGAACATTCCCATTCCCTAACATTCCCATAGTAAACAGTCCCATTCCCTAACATTCCCATACTAGAATAGTCCCATTCCCTAACATTCCCATAGTAGAACAGTCCCATTCCCTAACATTCCCATACTAGAACAGTCCCATTCCCTAACATTCCCAAAGTAGAACAACAGTCCCATTCCGTAACATTCCCATAGTATAACAGTCCCATTCCGTAACATTCCCATAGTTGAACAGTCCCATTCCCTAACATTCCCATACTAGAACAGTCCCATTCCCTAACATTCCCATACTAGAACAGTCCCATTCCCTAACATTCCCATAGTAGAACAGTCCCATTCCCTAACACTCCCATAGTAGAACAGTCCCATTCCCTAACATTCCCATAGTAGAACAGTCCCATTCCCTAACATTCCCATAGTAGAACAGTCCCATTCCCTAACATTCCCATAGTAGAACAGTCCCATTCCCTAACATTCCCATAGTAGAACAGTCCCATTCCTATTCCCCTTGTCCCAAACCAATGCTTTCTGTCTGATACCTAATCATGAACCTCTACTCTCATACCATCTCCTCTCTCCTGTCTTCTCTCTTCTCTTCTCTCTCTCTGGTCTTTCGGTTTCACATCTCCTTTTCATTCCAAGAAGAAAGTGTCTACTGTCCCAAAATAAAGTACAGAACATCCTTCCCTATTCCCAGTGTTTAGTCATTCATTGCATTATAGATTAGTAAACTACCAACATTCTACACTCTTCTAAAGTCCTGTGAACTTGTAAAGAATGCTCTACAATGCACTAGAATGCATTAGAATGCACTAGAATGCGCTAGAATCGTCTATTCTTCAGTTTTGGCCTCTTCTCTTCTCTTCTCTCCTCTCCTTAACTCTTCAGTCTTTCAGACTTTCTGAGGAGGTTTTCTGGCCGGCTTGAGTTCAGAACCTGTTTCTTGCTGCTCAGTGCAGCACAGTCCCCTCCCTGCTGTGTGCCGCTTCTTTTTCAATCTCCCTCTCTCCTCTTTCTCAATCTCTCTCTCTCCTTCCAGCACTCCCTCCATCTCCAGTCCTGAGAGATCGCCACATTATCGCTGCACACACACAGACCCACACACACACACACACACACACACACACACATACACACACATACACACACACACACACACCCACACCCAAACACACACTACATATTTTATTTAATTCCACTACATTTCCTTTCCTTTGTGCTCCAAACTCCTCCTCTCCTCTCCTCTCCTCTCCTCTCCTCTCCTCTCCTCTCCTCTCCTCTCCTCTCCTCTCCTCTCCTCTCCTCTCCTCTCCTCTCCTCTCCTCTCCTGTCCTCTCCTCACTGTGACACTACCCTGTGATGGTAGAGGTAGGAGTTGGATAAATACATTCCTTACATAGTTGGTTAAACGTTGAAAGGACTTTTGTGACCAAGGACAATTACATTTTTGTAGGTATTTTTCAAATGTGAAGAACCTAGCTATGGAGAATTTTATATAGTGCCTTCTACAAGAGGGTTATCACGGTCAACAGAAAAGTCAGCCGCTGAGCGTTATTGCGGGGGTTGTTAGAGACTAATCTGAAAGAAACTAACTGAAGTTTCCAAGGAAACTGAAGTTCCTAAGGCAACTGTAGAAAGATTTGGTAACAGGTATTCAACTGTAGAAGGATATGGTAACAGGTATTCAACTGTAGAAAGATATGGTAACAGGTATTCAACTGTAGAAGGATATGGTAACAGGTATTCAACTGTAGAAGGATATGGTAACAGGTATTCAACTGTAGAAGGATATGGTAACAGGTATTCAGCTGTAGAAGGATATGGTAACAGGTATTCAGCTGTAGAAGGATATGGTAACAGGTATTAAACTGTAGAAGGATATGGTAACAGGTATTCAACTGTAGAAGGATATGGTAACAGGTATTCAACTGTAGAAGGATATGGTAACAGGTATTCAACTGTAGAAGGATATGGTAACAGGTATTCAACTGTAGAAGGATATGGTAACAGGTATTCAACTGTAGAAGGATATGGTAACAGGTATTCAACTGTAGAAGGATATGGTAACAGGTATTCAGCTGTGCAAAACAGCCAAACGCGAAGCAAAACAAATGTCAGTAATGTGTTTAGTACTCCCACCTTCGCCATGTTTATCTTACATCAACATGAGAACCACACAGTCTCAAGGTTAAAAAGTAAAGATCTTGAGGAAATACCCACAAATATGTCATCCCCCCTTCTCCCTCCCTCTTTCTCTCTCTCTCTCAGCCCCTGCTGTTAATACCCATGGCCATGTCCTCTATGAGTGTCATTGTGCAGCTCTGGATAGTGCAGCATATTTACCGATTGTTCGCTTTGGCAAATGACCAGCCACAGATTTAGTCAATGAGCCCTATGTGTTTTGGAGAGGGAGGGAAGGAAGGAGAGGGGGGGAGAGTCGAGAGTAAATTCCCTGGATGGCTAACGTCAGTAAACAATCTGCCCAGTGGAGGGAGGGAGGGATGGAGGAAGTGAAAAAAGAAAAAGATAACTCCAACATAATAAACTAACAGTGGATAATTAGCATAATTGCATCATTCTCCATCCCCTGCTGTCGTTCTCATGTTACTGCTGCACTTTGAGGAGAAACAGAGAGATGAAAGCTCTCTCTGGTGACATGGGCTCCATCCTACTACCAGGCCCATTATCAATATGAAGGCCTGTTTGCCTGTGTACAGAACACAGTTAAATAAAAAATTTATCAACATGACTGATACAGTCGCTATGGAAAGACAGTACCAGCAATGGTGGGCATTATCAATATGGAAGCCTGCCTGTCTCCGTATAGTCCTATAGTATTTTCATTTCTAATCAAAATGGACTGGCCTCAGTCTCTATGGAAGTGCCAGGAATGGGCAGCAAAAGAGTCTGGTCTCTGGGGTAGGAGGGTTGGAGTCTAGCCTCTGGAGTAGGAGGGTTGGAGTCTGGTCTGGGGTAGGAGGGTCTCTGCCCATGTCCAGTCAGAGTCCGGTCAGAGTCCGGTCAGAGTCTGCCCATGTCCAGTCAGAGTCCGGTCAGAATCCGGTCAGAGTCTGCCCATGTCCGGTCAGAGTCTGGTCAGATTCCGGTCAGAGTCCGGTCAGAGTCCGGTCAGAGTCTGCCCATGTCCGGTCAGAGTCTGGTCAGATTCCGGTCAGAGACCGGTCAGAGTCCGGTCAGAGTCCGGTCAGAGTCCGGTCAGAGTCTGCCCATGTCCAGTCAGAGTCCAGTCAGAGTCCGGTCAGATTCCGGTACAGCTCTTATAAGATGGGAAACTGATGGTTTGTTGTACTGTGCAGTCATTGTTACTCTTAATGTGGTTCTCACAGAACAGGGAAGACTTTCTCTCTCTCTCACACATACAGTACAACACACAGTACAATACACTACTGTTGACCCAGCGGTGACCACCTCCAAGTCTTCCTGTTCCTGCTCACATTAAAATAGAACATAAACAGATATGATAGAGCCAATGAAAAATATATGATACAGACACAGGCAGTTTGTTGCTCCACTCCAGACCTCAGATCAGATCAAGCCTGGACAACCAGGTGAGGTACATTGTTGCCCATATCATGTCATTGATTTTCCATCAATGATATCAAGCTTCTTGTTTTAGTGTTTGATACTGAGTCTGTGTGCTTCTAAGGTCCAACTATAAAACGAGGTGGACTAGTGTGTTCCCTGTCCACAACAGCACCGTCTAACTGAACTGGGACTTGGGTTGAGACTACAGCAGGCCTTTATTACGTGTACATGCACTAGCTAAGTGTTCTATTAACGTGCTATTCCAGAGCTGTTTCCCAGCCAGGCCAGCCAATAGGAAGAGGAAGAGGTCCCCCTTAATTGTGAAAAAGTACAAGAGCTACGTGGTGTGGTGCACTGTGGGTAATTAGGATGAAAAATATCAGACAAACACAGCTCCAAATCCGCCGGCTCTCCGCCCACCCAAGGCTACAGAGGGGAGATGAAGAGAGAGAGAGCAGGTAGAAACAGTCTTTCTCAGACCGGTAGCTAGATGTCCCCTCTCTGCCAGGAGCCTCCACCTTCGATTGGTGGGAGGCCACTTGACAGGTCATCACATTTCTCATCTAATTACACAGAGTGAAACAAACTACACAGTAAGCAGAACCCGCACTGCAATGCATGTTATTAGAAATCTGACCCCGCCCACTATCTATCTAATGTACAAATACAATAATACAAACTACAACTGCATACCAGAGACATGAGAACCATCAGAACATGTTTCCATACATACATAGTTCTCAGATCATATAGCCAGGAGTCATGAGATATAAACAAGAACAGTTCCTCTTATCCTGATACAGTCTACTAACAGGCCCATCACTCCACAGGGACCATAGACCATTGATGGATCTCCTCTTGATATTCAAACAGACAAACAGTTGTTTGTTTGTGTTCATTATCTTGTGTCTGTTTTGGTTGACGAGTACGATGCATAAGGCCTCCAGGGATGTTGGGTGGTGTTGCTGTTGAATGAATGTCCTGTTTCCCATCAACACCTGACACCACCACACTGCCACTCAGTGAGACCTGATTTAATCCACTGATAATGCCTTCCTCTACAGGAAGTGCTACCACTACACCCATTTTTTTTTTACAGCGCCATCTAGTCAGAGGTCGGCAGAGCTGCAGGGTGTGTGTGTGTGTGTGTGTGTGTGTGTGTGTGTGTGTGTGTGTGTGTGTGTGTGTGTGTGTGTGTGTGTGTGTGTGTCTCCCTGCAGTGGTGTGAGATGAGGTTATTCCCTCCGTTGGTGTGTCACATTTTACAGGAGCAGCGGCAGAAAAACACACACACACACACACACACACACACACACACACACACACCCTGCAGTGTGCTGACCTGGGGCTGGACTGGCAGCTAAGGCTCTGCTGCATCAGCACCACTACACGACCAGGGGACCGGGAACACACACACACACACGGTCCTGTCCTATCCTATCCTATCAGAAGCCACAGCAACAGCCAGCCCAGCAAGTCATCTCCAAAAAGAAGCAGTCAGCCTCAAGCTGGAGTCAACTACGTAACTCTATGTTGGTGTAACATAACCCAGTGTATCTGGGGAGAAAGAATGACTCATAGCTGGATGCACACAGCTTTGTTTTCTCATCAGGGGTCTGTACTAATGACAGGAGGGGAATGCATGATACGTGTCAGGATTACCCACAATCCTGAGGGAGACCTCTGATTTCCCATCACCGGTCTGGCAATTCCATCTAATCACATTCACATTTACATTTTAGTCAGTTAGCAGACGCTCTTCTCCAGAGAGACTTACAGTTTGTGCATTTATCTTAAGATAGCTAAGTGAGACAACCACATATCACATTCGTAGTACGTAAATTTTTCCTCAATAAAGATGGGCAAACCCGTTTTGGTGATTTCTGGTATATCATCAAAATAAATCAATCACAGCACGTTTTTGGACTTATTCAGCAGTTTAACCTGATTAATTACAATACCATTGGAAATGAATGTTAATATACATACAGTGTAATATATACATTAATTAGATATGGCGAAATAATTCTATATCTTAATTTAGGATGATAGTAAATGAAGCACTCACAGATTTTGTTCAATAATCACATATATTTCTCACTAGTTTAAAACATTTAGAGATTTAAAAAAAGCTCTTATGTACAATTTAACTGGGTGCTCTAGAAAGAGTGCAGCATCCCATTAATTCGTCTTCCTATAATCATAATAATAATATTAGCCATTTAGCACACGCTTTTATCCAAACTGTGTTTTAACATTTTACAGCAAAGTCAGTGCCAGTAGGAAAAGAAAAGTGCAGGTTTGTTGGGGGATATAAGACAGAGATGTCTTATTTAAAGATACTCTTTGAAGAGGTAGAGTTTCAGGAAGATGGGAAGGGACTCTGTGGTCCTAGCATCAGGGGGAAGTTGGACATTGTTTACTTTGAAATGGCCGGTCGCCAGGCGATACTTAGGAAATGTCTATTTGAGCAGTACAGCAGCAGAGACGCAACACAGGCAGCCCAACAACACAATAACTATCAGACACAAGTCCAAACCTCCCTGTTATCCTGAGAAAATTGCTAAGGGCCCCCGGTTGATAACAGTGTGTGTGTGTGTGAATGAGTGAGTGAGTGAGTGAGTGAGTGCATGCGAGTGTACTGGACGGGCAAGATCAGACACGACGTGTTATGAGGTGTATCTGGAGTCTGGACAAACACGTCTGGCAGTAGTAATACTGTGTGTACAGTAGGTTCTAAACACAGATCTGAGACCTGGCAGTAGTAATACTGTGTGTACAGTAGGTTCTAAACACAGATCTGAGACCTGGCAGTAGTAATACTGTGTGGACAGTAGGTTCTAAACACAGATCTGAGACCTGGCAGTAGTAATACTGTGTGTACAGAAGGTTCTAAACACAGATCTGAGACCTGGCAGTAGTAATACTGTGTGTACAGTAGGTTCTAAACACAGATCTGAGACCTGGCAGTAGTAATACTGTGTGGACAGTAGGTTCTAAACACAGATCTGAGACCTGGCAGTAGTAATACTGTGTGTACAGAAGGTTCTAAATACAGATCTGAGACCTGGCAGTAGTAATACTGTGTGTACAGAAGGTTCTAAATACAGATCTGAGACCTGGCAGTAGTAATACTGTGTGTACAGAAGGTTCTAAACACAGATCTGAGACCTGGCAGTAGTAATACTGTGTGTACAGAAGGTTCTAAACACAGATCTGAGACCTGGCAGTAGTAATACTGTGTGTACAGAAGGTTCTAAACACAGATCTGAGACCTGGCAGTAGTAATACTGTGTGTACAGAAGGTTCTAAACACAGATCTGAGACCTGGCAGTAGTAATACTGTGTGGACAGTAGGTGCTAAGCTCTGCATTCAGACAATGGTGATCCAACATTCCAAAGCCTAGAAAACACTGACAGGCCAAGAGTGACAACATGTTTTAAAGGCGTTGCCTACCTGACAACCAGGTGTAAGATATGTGTCTGAGCGTCATTCGATTATTATACAGGGCTGATTTTAGAGGAACAGGGTGCAGCAAGTATTCTATGTGACCTAGTGTTCACGTCCCTGTACCCTGCTGTGGCCTTCACTGTTGTGTTCACAGTGTTGTACAGGACTGCATCCCAAATGGCACCCTGTTCCCTATATAGTGTACTAGGGCCAATAGGACTCTGGTCAAAAGTAGTGCACTATATAGTAGGGATGGGAATTGCCAGGGACTTCCCGATACGATATTATCACCATATTTAGGTACTGATACGATATGTATTGCGATTTGGTATTCTGCTGCAGAAAGACAAGAGAGAGCCATGAGAAAACGAGTATTCTTTTAAGTCATGGAAATAAAAGTGCTGAAAACAAATTGGCTCCCTATTTAAAAAGAATGTGGAGAACAAGCCATGAAGGAAAAATACTGGAGTTTTGGTGCAGGTACAGCCAACTAGCGCAAAAATAACATTGCTATATTGTCAAAACAATACGATAAGATACAGGGTATTCTGAAAGTATACCCCTTGACTTTTTCCACATTTTGTTACGTTACAGCCTTATTCTAAAATTGATTAAATAGTTTTTTCCCCTCATCAATCTACACACAATAACCCATAATAAGCAAAAACAGGTTTTTAGAAATGTTTGCTAATTTCTTTAAAATTAAAAAAACGAAATATCTAATTTACATAAGTATTCAGACTCTTTGCCCAATATTGTTGAAGCACCTTTGGCAGCAATTACAGCCTCGATTCTTGGGTATGACGCTACAAGCTTGGCACACCTGTATTTGGGGAATTTCTCCCATTCTTCTCTACAGATCCTCTCAAGCTCTGTCAGGTTGGATGGGGAACGTTGCTGCACAGCTATTTTCAGGTCTCTCCAGAGATGTTCGATCAGGTTCAAGTCCGGGCTCTGGCTGGGCCACTCAAGGACATTCAGAGACTTGTCCCGAAGCCACTCCTGCGTTGTCTTGGCTGTGTGCTTAGGGACGTTGTCCTGTTGGAAGGTGAACCTGAGCAAAGGGTCTGAATACTTATGTGAATAACGTATTTCTGTTATTATTTTTAATACATTCGCAAACATTTCTAAAAACCTGTTTTCCCTTTGTCATTATGGGGTATTGTAGGTAGATTGCTGAGGATTTTTATTTATTTAATCCATTTTAGAATAAGGCTGTCATGTAACAAAATGTGAAAAAAGTCAAGAGGTCTGAATACTTTCCGAAGGCACTGTATATCGTCAAAAATGATATCCCGACATGTACACTACCGGTCAAAAGTTTTAGAACACCTACTCATTCAAGGGTTTTTCCTTATTTTTACTATTTTCTACATTGTAACTACAGTTGAAGTATCAAGTTTACATACACCTTAGCCAAATACATTTAAACTCAGTTATTCACAATTCCTGACATTTAATTCTAGTAAAAATTCCCTGTCTTCGGTCAGTTAGGATCACCACTTTATTTTAAGAATGTGAAATGTCAGAATAATAGTAGAGAGAATGATTTATTTCAGCTTTTATTTCTTTCATCACATTCCCAGTGGGTCAGAAGTTTACATACACTCAATTAGTATTTGGTAGCATTGCCTTTAAAATTTTTAACTTGGGTCAAACGTTTTGGGTAGCGTTCCTCAAGCTTGCCACAATAAGTTGGGTGAATTTTGGCCCATTCCTCCTGACAGAGCTGGTGTAACTGAGTCAGGTTTGTAGGCCTCCTTGCTCGCACACGCTTTTTCAGGTCTGCCCACACATTTTCTATAGCATTGAGGTCAGGGCTTTGTGATGGCCACTCCAAAACCTTGACTTTGTTGTCCTTAAGCCATTTTGCCACAACTTTGGAATATTAATATTAATAAATGATATAGGGAATAGGATGCCATTTGAGAATATTGCAGTTATGACATGAAAACACGATGAATCATCAGAAACAGACAAATGACACACTTCCTCATAACACACTGTGAATTGCTCCCTGTCACAATCAATTACTGTGTCTTGACAGGAAACAAACAACCAAAACAAAACCTGAGCTAATGAGATGTGTGAGGCCGTATCAGGGTGGACAGGGACGGGATAACCACATCAATCATAGGGTTTGAGTACAGAGACTGTGATCACACAGAAAACCCGTTCAAGATGACAGCTAAGATTGAGTGATCTTGATCTGAGAGCTGTTTGACTTGGTCAGTGTGTCACTGAATAACTAAGCCTGTATTATAAATAATTAGTAAATCAGAATAACAGCCTGTATTATAAATCATTAGTAAATCAGAATAACTAAGCCTGTATTATAAATCATTAGTAAATCAGAATAACTAAGCCTGTATTATAAATCATTAGTAAATCAGAATAACTAAGCCTGTATTATAAATCATTAGTAAATCTGAATAACTAAGCCTGTATTATAAATCATTAGTCAATCAGAATAACTAAACCTGTATTATAAATCATTAATAAATCTGTTTTGAATATCACGGCCGGGATATTTCCTTATCTGATTAGGTAATAAATAGTACAGTTAGGTTCAGAGGAGAATCTTGGGGGAATTAGGGGTTATTGAGTATTTAAAAAAAAAAATGTTGTATATATATTTTTGTATTATAATATTATTATTATGAATGTATTTTTACCCATCCACCACCCTCTTCAGATGACACATATCTTTTTAGTTTTTTACAGCTTTTCTGCTACATATACATACATTTTACATAAACATTTTACATACATGGTACTTTTATATACAGCAATCACATAACAATAATACATTACTGAACATAAGCTCCTTACTCCCACCCGTCAGCCACTCTCAGCCCATCCCACCTATCACCATAGATCACCCTTGTTTGGTTTCCATGTGCCATATATTTTTCAATTGTATCCACAGATTATGAGCCAAAGATGAAAACCTTTCCTACGAGTATTATTATATTATTTATTGACTGACTATGGCTTTCCAAATCGCCCAACACTGCTATTTGTAAGGTTCCTTTTAAGTGAATGTTGTGATTTTTTAACCGTTCCTGAACCTGTGACCAGAAACAAGCTACATAGGGGTAATACCAGAATAAATTATTTAGTGATTCAGTCTCTTCGCTGCAGAATCTACAGAGCTGAGATTGTTGTATCCTCCATATACAGTGGGGGAAAAAAGTATTTAGTCAGCCACCAATTGTGCAAGTTCTCCCACTTAAAAAGATGCGAGAGGCCTGTAATTTTCATCATAGGTACACGTCAACTATGACAGACAAAATTAGAAAAAAAAATCCAGAAAATCACATTGTAGGATTTTTTTATGAATTTATTTGCAAATTATGGTGGAAAATAAGTATTTGGTCAATAACAAAAGTTTCTCAATACTTTGTTATATACCCTTTGTTGGCAATGACACAGGTCAAACGTTTTCTGTAAGTCTTCACAAGGTTTTCACACACTGTTGCTGGTATTTTGGCCCATTCCTCCATGCAGATCTCCTCTAGAGCAGTGATGTTTTGGGGCTGTCGCTGGGCAACACAGACTTTCAACTCCCTCCAAAGATTTTCTATGGGGTTGAGATCTGGAGACTGGCTAGGCCACTCCAGGACCTTGAAATGCTTCTTACGAAGCCACTCCTTCGTTGCCCGGGCGGTTTGTTTGGGATCATTGTCATGCTGAAAGACCCAGCCACGTTTCATCTTCAATGCCCTTGCTGATGGAAGGAGGTTTTCACTCAAAATCTCACGATACATGGCCCCATTCATTCTTTCCTTTACACGGATCAGTCGTCCTGGTCCCTTTGCAGAAAAACAGCCCCAAAGCATGATGTTTCCACCCCCCATGCTTCACAGTAGGTATGGTGTTCTTTGGATGCAACTCAGCATTCTTTGTCCTCCAAACACGACGAGTTGAGTTTTTACCAAAAAGTTATATTTTGGTTTCATCTGACCATATGACATTCTCCCAATCCTCTTCTGGATCATCCAAATGCACTCTAGCAAACTTCAGACGGGCCTGGACATGTACTGGCTTAAGCAGGGGGACACGTCTGGCACTGCAGGATTTGAGTCCCTGGCAGCGTAGTGTGTTACTGATGGTAGGCTTTGTTACTTTCGTCCCAGCTCTCTGCAGGTCATTCACTAGGTCTCCCCGTGTGGTTCTGGGATTTTTGCTCACCGTTCTTGTGATCATTTTGACCCCACGGGGTGAGATCTTGCGTGGAGCCCCAGATCGAGGGAGATTATCAGTGGTCTTGTATGTCTTCCATTTCCTAATAATTGCTCCCACAGTTGATTTCTTCAAACCAAGCTGCTTACCTATTGCAGATTCAGTCTTCCCAGCCTGGTGCAGGTCTACAATTTTGTTTCTGGTGTCCTTTGACAGCTCTTTGGTCTTGGCCATAGTGGAGTTTGGAGTGTGACTGTTTGAGGTTGTGGACAGGTGTCTTTTATACTGATAACAAGTTCAAACAGGTGCCATTAATACAGGTAACGAGTGGAGGATAGAGGAGCATCTTAAAGAAGAAGTTACAGGTCTGTGAGAGCCAGAAATCTTGCTTGTTTGTAGGTGACCAAATACTTATTTTCCACCATAATTTGCAAATAAATTCATTAAAAATCCTACAATGTGATTTTCTGGATTTTATTTTCTCAATTTGTCTGTCATAGTTGACGTGTACCTATGATGAAAATTACAGGCCTCTCTCATCTTTTTAAGTGGGAGAACTTGCACAATTGGTGGCTGACTAAATACTTTTTTTCCCCACTGTATATATATATAGCATTCTGTTGGTGGCAAGGATTTCGTAAAATAATTTAAATTGAAAAACTCGAAGTGTCGAATCAAGTGTTGTTTTTTGTATCAGTTCATAAACCATGTGCCATCGAATCGGTACATCGAAAATCTCTTCCCATTTATTTTGCTGGTTATTGAGTTTTATCAGTATCAATTTTCATTAGTGGACATTAATGTGCGTCAACACATTTTTCCACCATCAGGGATGTCAATGTAATGTAATGACCTTTGAGAAAAGTGTACCCGTCTGCTATGGCTCTTTAGTTGTTCTTGTTCCAATCATTACCAGTATTAACATGCTCTGAAAGCCAATCATTACCAGTATTAACATGCTCTGAAAGCCATGACAACTAGTGCTCTAACAATGTTCACGTCCAAATGGAAAATCATTTTGGCCAGGGTCAATAGCAGTGAGGAGGTTTTAAACAGCACCAACAATGGTCCAATGTACAGAGATCAATACCTTCATTTTATGATTAGCATTTAATCTATACCTCCATTTAATCTCTAGCTCTTTCTTTCTTCTCTCTCTGTGTATATTTCTTTTACATCCCTCTTATTAAGTATGTCCTTTGCTTCGCTCTCCCTCCCTCCCTCCCTCCCTCCCTCCCTCCCTCCCTCCCTCCCCCTTTCTGCCATGACATCTTCAAGAGGTTTATAAGCGTTTAACGTGAAACACATGGATAGTATTCAACTAGAATAAGTAAGCATTTACAGTTACTGGTGAGTCAATTGTGAATTCCATTGCTATTTGGGAAATGACGAACGTTGGAAATGGTTTTGCAGCTTCAATAATTTAGGCTTGCATGGGGGAAAGGAATGGAAGTTATCTGAAGATAGAGGCTTTTGATGCCAGGAAATTAGAATATGTAAGAAGTTTTAGTGCCAGCCAAGCCTTTTAACTATAACCACAGTTGCCAAAACACCTTCTAACAGAGGCTTGCTGAGTGTGACTGAGGGAGAGGTGGCTCAAGAGTACTTCCTGTTTCCTAGACTCCTTTATTGAGCCTGTGAGGTTAAAATCATCATCTCATATAAACATCCTTGTGGTTAACAGAACAAACCAGGCTAAACCATTGGTATTCACACACACACAGACACACACACACACACACACACACACACACACACACACACACACACACACACACACACACACACACACACACACACACACACACACACACACACACACAGACACACACACACACACACACACACACACACACACAGACAGACGCATGCACACAGACACGCACATGCAAACACACACATGCAAACACACAGGATTTAACTCTCAGCCACTGAGGTAAACCAGTTTAATGGTAAAGGTGTGAAAGGGACACTGAGGTGTGAAAGGGACACTGAGGTAAACCAGTTTAATGGTAAAGGTGTGAAAGAGACACTGAGGTAAACCAGTTTAATGGTAAAGGTGTGAAAGGGACACTGAGGTAACCAGTTTAATGGTAAAGGTGTGAAAGGGACACTGAGGTAAACCAGTTTAATGGTAAAGGTGTGAAAGGGACACTGAGGTAAACCAGTTTAATGGTAAAGGTGTGAAAGGGACACTGAGGTAAACCAGTTTAATGGTAAAGGTGTGAAAGGGACACTGAGGTAAACCAGTTTAATGGTAAAGGTGTGAAAGGGACACTGAGGTAAACCAGTTTAATGGTAAAGGTGTGAAAGGGAGCATGTTAGAGTAATTGCCTCAGAGTGTCAGTGTAGAACCAGACACCTCACAAACACGTTTCAAGCTTCTAAAGTGGATTCTAGCCACATATATACACTAGCCTAGATCAGTAAGGACTATTTAAAGACTAGGATGTCTAGCTGATTAATCCACATATTTGACCTGAAGGTGTAACAAACTGATATTAACAAGCGCAGCAGTTAATGCTGCAATATGTAACTTTTTGGGCGACCCGACCAAATTCACATAGAAATGGGAGTTATAGAGCTGTCATTCTCATTGAAAGCAAGTCTAAGAAGCGGTAGATCTGTTCTATGTGCACTAGTTTTTGCGTCTTTTACTTTCGGTTTTGTACACCAGCTTCAAAAAGCTGGAAATACAATATTTGTAGTTATTAAAATGATATTTCACATAGGTTGGTACAATGACTCTCTACACTATATTTGCTTATTTTGTCACATAAACTATAATTAGGCACACTATTCGAATTTTAGCAATGAGGAAGTGGCGGAGAGATTTCTGCATATTGCACCTTTAAGGCTGTGTCTGATTAAACCAATAGCCAGTTCCAACTTGACTGACATAAAGGCTTTCCACTGGGCACAGACGTCAGCTCAAGGTCTTTACATTTGGTTGAGTTGTCAACTAACGTGAATTCAACTTGAAATCAACAAATAAATCACTATGTCATTGGATTTAGGTTAAAAGCAGTTTTTGCAAATCCAATCAGTTTTCCACGTTGATTCAAAGTCATCACATAGATTTTTGGGGTTCAAATTAAGTGGAATCAACGTAGATTCAACCCGTTTTTTTCCCAGTGGGTTGTCTACATCAGATGAACTAACTACTCTCAGTCAATAAACTCAGTGTGGTATATAGTGCACCAGAGAATAACAGACTCCCGAGGGAAGCTTATTCTCAGATCCAACATGTGGTCAAAACACTGTGATGATTGTTATGCTACAGTAGTAGTGTTGTCTGCTCTGCATACAGCCAAACCGGCCGGGGAATCTGGGAACGTTTAAACCACGAGTTCCTCTTCTAATTGCAGTAGACATACACAGACACAGACTACACAACACACACAGACACAGACACTGACTACACAACACACACACACACACACACACACACAGACACAGACTACACAACACACACAGACACAGACACTGACTACACAACACACACACACACACACACACAGACACTGACTACACAACACACACACACACACACACACACACACACACACACACAGACACTGACTACACAACACACACACACACAGACACAGACTACACAACACACACACACACACACAGACACTGACTACACAACACACACACACACAGACACAGACTACACAACACACACACACACACACAGACACAGACTACACAACACACACACACACAGACACAGACTACACAACACACACACAGAGAGACACAGACTACACAACACACACACACACACAGACACAGACTACACAACACACACACACACAGACAGACACAGACTACACAACACACACACACACAGACACTGACTACACGACACACACACACAGACTACACAACACACACAGACACTGACTACACAACACACACACACAGACACAGACTACACAACACACACACACACAGACACTGACTACAAACACAGTAGTGGTACACACAGATCGAGGGAGGGTGTTTCTCTTGGCACCAGGGAACAGAAGTGCCAGCCTGCCAGGCCAGTGGTAGGAAGAAACCTCTAAGCCTGTTGCTGTCAATAAAGCCAATGCTGTTTGTCTGTCTAATGACAGGGTACGCTAGTCTTTGACTCAGGGACTACTGGCCCAGTCATCAATCTGACCTCAAACCTTTTGATATGCTTATGATATATTATGCTTATGTTATATTATGCTTATGTTATGGCCACCATTGCAGGGGAACAATGGGCATCTCAATATACCACCAGGATGCTATTGTAGAATAGAATACGCCTACTGTAACCTGCTGCTGGCCTTGCTGTGTGGCTATAGGACCAGTTAATCTCTGTGCCCATGCAGGAAGTACATTTGCATCTCAGCACCAGATTAATGTCACTGTTATAAAGATTGAGTGGCAAGTACGAGAGAACATTCATTTAATTGACTATAAACTAATTTAATTGACTATAAACTAAAGCGGTCAGGCTTGAAGATAGCAGACACATTCTATATAATGGAGGCCCACGCTTTAATCTCTACATTTGTCTTCAAAGTGTAAAGCTAAGCTTCTTTACAGTAATTCCATGCATGCCAATTCTCTCTTCTTATCCATAAAACATGTGGCTTTTTGAAAAGCATACAAAGAAATTGAAAGGAGCCTTAATATATATTGAGACAAATTCATTTGCTTCTCAGTGAAAACTGAGAACTCATGACAAACGCAGATCAGCAAGCAAGATGTGCTGCATTCAACTTTGAATTGATGCCCAAAATTCTCACTGCTGCATTGACCAATATATCAAATTGCCTATTAGCCTCATTCAGCAGAAACTTTGATTCAGCGCTCCAATTAGTTCATGCAGCATAGGCCTTTAATCAAATAGCAGTCTCCCTGCAGCCCAAGTCTCCTATCTCCCTCATCAATATTCCCAAAATCGTTGGTTCATTCAATGGGACTGTTCGAAGCACACCTTCCTTGCCTGGCAGTGCTGCGGCATAAAAAAAATTAACACAAATCACTGATGTTTCAGAATTTGACCATAGCAGCCCAAACCCACACCTCTACCATTAGAAATAAACGGACCTGTTTGACATGAAGGCGCAACTTCCTACAGTCGCAGATGAAGGAGTCTAGAGAACACTTACTGGAGAAGATCATCCATGAATAGCAGTCGGTTAGGCTACTGTTGAATTGAAAGTCGTTGGATTTCTTCAGCGCGGCTCCACCACCTCAGAAACCCCCGCATTTATTAAATAATGAACATAAAAACGGATAAGTATTAGTAAACCCTATACAAACCTACAATTCAAAGCAGAGGAGCTGTGAGGCGCGTTCTCCAACGTGCACGAATATTCCCAGATGTAGTACGATGGTATTTAGACTCCGCACCCAGACCCAGCCTACTCCTATTCTCCGGCAAAATGTTGGAGAGCAGTGACAGATCGCACCAGTGTGTTGTGAACAACACTAGCGTTAGCAGCAATAGTGGAATCTGCGGTTCGCCTTCAAAATGAAAGTCCCCCATTGAAACGGATAGAAATAGTGCAATCATGCCACAATTGGACTAAATGCTAAACAAGTTTGGAATGTTGTTATATAAACTCAACAAAAGACAATAATTTGACACAAAAAAGAAAAAGAATCTGTTGAAATCGTACTGAATTGCATTAGGGGCATACTTATATTGTAATGTACAGCCTTATCTATGGATCTTAGGTCCACGAAATGGGGTATCAGCCTACTCAAAGTGACACCCACAGATTACAATTCTAAAGAGTTTACACAAATATTAGCGTCGTACCTCTTATAAATATCCCATTTAGCAGACGCTTTTATCCAAAGCGACTTACAGTCATGCGTTCATAAAAATGTTTTGTGTATGGGTGGTCCCGGGGATCGAACCCACTACCTTGCGCCGTGCTCTACCAGCTGAGCTACAGGCTGATACCCCATGTAGGCTGTGACCCCATTTCATGGACCCAGGATCCATAGGTAAGGCTGTACATTACAATATGAATGTTCAATACGCACAATGGGCTTAGTAGGGAGTGAATAAACGGATACCCCAATTCACGGAAGGCTGTTCATTGCAATATAAGTATTATGCCCCCAATGCAATTCTGAAGTTGAATACATCCACAGTGCTTTTTCAACAGATGTTTTACTTTTTGTATAAAATAGACTAATGATTGTCTTTTGTTGAATTTATATAACAACATTCCAACCTTGTTTAGCATTATCTAGTCCGTTTGTGGCACGATTCAACTATATCCGTTTGCATGTTTCAATGGGGAACTTGTATTTTGAAGGCAAACCGCCGATTCCACTATTGTTGTTCACACTAATGTTGTTCACAACACACACGTACATCGCTACGATTAGGTGCGCTATGCTCTCTGGGACATGTAGTGCGTAATTGCACTCAGAACGTGAAGAGGGTTATGACAAATTGCACTACACTAGCCTATTCAATGGAAAAATATTGTGTATAAAGTGTATTAAAACGGTATTTTATGTTTAATGTAGAGTCAATGTAATTAGGCTACATCTTAAGGTGTTGTAGGTTATTATGATGCCATTTAATTGTTTACCAATAATTTCAGTTACACCATTTTAGAACACCACTGTTATTACACAGCAAGACACCTTGATAGATGAGTATTTAGAACAGCACAAGCTTACACAAAGACAATAGCTGTCGTCTGTCTGTCTTCAACTAACCCAAATGGCTCTTTTGGGAGTGAGCCCTCGTTTACTTAATAAATGAAATAAGACAATAACAGTCCTCTCTGGCTTCCTGTCTGGCTGGTTGAAAGAATGATTCAGCGTGGCCACAGTTTATATTTAGCAGCTCAGAGTGTGCATAACACGTGAAAAATAAAATACAAACACCCCTTACTGTTATTTAACCTTTATTCTTAGGAGTCGACCCCTTCCTGGTCAATTCTTCTACATTGTTTCTTTGAGCCGACCCCCCTCCCTGCTTACTTAATTTTGGACATTAGGCCCTATTGCCACTGTTCCCAGTAGTGCTGACTGTCATGGTCAGAGTAAAGGGAGAAAAAGCTAGCAGAAGGGGAGGGGGGGTGGGGTTGATATAGCCAGGAAACGCTTGCCTCAAGCCTTATGGCTATATATAGATTGTGACTATTCATTCTTCACTCCTACTGTCAAATCATCACAAGGCATTGGTCGCTGGCGGCAACTCAGGAAACTCAGGGCTGATGACTTGGTCCTCTGACTGAACAGAACATTATGAGAGGTTCTAAGTTTAGGACCGGAGCAGGGTGTGGGGAACTGGGGAAGTGAAAAATAACACTTAGGTTATTTATCACAATGATGAATACTGTATAGCTAAAAATAAATCCTGATAATTCCACTTCTTAACTGAAAAAGGGCCATTAATGGCAGATAAGGACAAGGGTGGGGTTGTGGGGATGTCAGAAAACATTTTTTTTTTAAACACTATTTATCCCCATGATGAATACAGTATAGCTAAAAATAAAAGCTTGTTAATTCCGCCAACAACAAAAAAGAAAAGCGTGGCAGCGTAGAAACTTTATTTTGCACAATATTTTGATGATGTATGTTCAGTAATATACACTGTGGGTATCAGCCTGGCCTATCTATGTGAGTTTAAATTAAGTGTGACACAAATGGATCTGATTAACGAATACTGCCACATTCACCAACTGCTTCTCATTATAACCCAATGCCACATTACTTTTACATTCTGTGTGGAAATCATTTTTGACAACTTTCCTGGTGAAATCAGAAAATGTCTGTATTGATAAAGCCTTGTAGGCTACATACCCATGGACACACACATAGACCCCCCCCCCCATGATATGCCTCAAACACTAATGGCATCTGACTAAACCATCAGCACAGTAGAATTCTAATAAAAGTGTTTTGTGTTGTGTCTTCTTGTGCAGTTGACCCCTCCCATCTGATTCTATCAGGAAACAACTGCAGCTTGTCTTTCGTCCATTTGATTATGTGACCTGTCTGTTTCGGTGTATATTTAAAGTGGCACCTCTGCTATTTTGACTCAGAGCATGACAGGGTGTGTGTGTGTGTGTGTGTGTGTGTGTGTGTGTGTGTGTGTGTGTGTGTGTGTGTGTGTGTGTGTGTGTGTGTGTGTGTGTGTGTGTGTGTGTGTTTTACCTCTGCTATTGACTCAACGCATAACAGATTGCCCCAGATGGTCGATCCTCCCATACCCTAACTTAATTTTAGACACCAACATCACCAACATTGTCAGTAGCAATTTCATCTCAGTAAACAGTAATCAGCTGTGTCAAGTTATTCAGAAACAGTTGCTAGTGTTTATTTAATATTACGTGACTAGCATAAAATATGAGAAATATATATTTTTAAAATATTTAGGATACACATAGATTAGTCTCGTTTATTATGTCCAATGGATATTCATTGAACCCAATAATAACCTATTCATTTTATTAATCTCATATTCTTTTTGACGAGGTGAATATGATTTGATATAGCCTACATAAGCTTGTATATTTTATAAAGTAGGCTATCTCAGTGAGTCACACTGTGAACGTAGCATTGAATTATAGCCTTACTAATCCTATCTATATAACCTATTCAACCACACACCATGCAAAGTTGTTACTGGTAAATGATGATAATGATAAATTCGTATTATTAGTAATGTTTAATCCATTATTGCCATCTTGTGCGGAATGAGAACTGGGTGAAAGTGACAACGTACGGAGTTTTTACTTGCGTTATCCACTACTGCCCTCTAGTGGTGTACACCATTTACGTGTTCAGTAAATTTGCAGATGATCTATAGATCTGTAAAAATGCTCATAGCGTATAGGTTGTTCTGAAACCGTTCCCGTGTGTGAACAAATTCCCCGGTGGTGAAAGGATGTAAAGCAGAACATATATGTATGTACTCTGGTGGTAAATTAACCAACGAGAACAGTAAAAAAAAAAACTGAATTAACTTTGTCAAATCTGCGCTCGAGACGTTGTTGAACAGCGCCCGGGTTGAAAGGTCGTCGTTGGAAAAACATGGCGGCTTCCAGCAAGACAGTGGTGGTGCTGAAGACAGTCAAGAAAATTGTTGTTCAGTTTTGTCCGTTTGAATCCAATGTACGTTCCACACGGTAAGAATGTCTGTCACGTTTCTACCTAGGCCGTGTAAATATATATTTCTCTAGAGAACGTATTCAGTCTATGAAAGGGAAGCGACCATGTCGTGATGTGAAATAGCATTCTGGTCCCTCTGTACTTGTAGGACAAATCATGCAGCTCTTATTCCACACAGATAATCACACTATCGTTGAATGTTATCTCATCTGTGCAACCAGTCATGTACACAGATGTATGAAGGTTATTCGTTTCTAGCTAGCTATCTTAAATCTGTACCTAGCCTAATAAACGTTGTGATTGGAAGATTGAGATTGTCATTCAGGTACTTGCTTCGCTGGCATTACCGTCATAGGCTCATGTAAGAATATAATTGGCTGTATGCCTAAACGCAATATTTGGCAAGTATCAACAAGCAATGTATTTATTACTGTTTATTCCAGATTTACAAACTATCTACACAGTTTAGTAGGGTGACCATTTAAAAACGCATTTGTTGACCAGTGGGTCAAGTAATATGTTAATTGTATAGAGAATCTTCTAAAAGTCCAAACCTCAAGTCTCTATCATAATCCGATCAAAAGTTATTGGAGTTTTTACCCTTGTAGGATGGTCAGAATTAGGGTGACTAAATCAGTGGAGGCCAGAGAAAAAAAGTGGTCAAAAATCAGGAAAATAGTACTGCGTCAGCTAGGCTGGATTCTGTGCTAGAATTAAGGGTACTGGCAACCCGACAGGCTCCCTTTCCTGTGGAACTCATCATTCTTCTCGAATCCGCAGGACATAAAACAACAGAGGTAAGATGGATATTGATTTTGAGACATGACATGTAGCATTTTCATATTTTAGGATATGCTTTTCATATTAATTCATGTTCTCTTTTGAAAATTTCTCACAAAATCAAGCATATCTCTGTGAAATGTCAACGGAGCTCTGAGAGTATAGCAAACTTTTTATTTTCAAAGCCTTTTCCATTTAATTCAGTTCGTGTCAAGCAAATAAAACATTTTGCGACCCGGAGAAACAACTTTGAAGACGATGACCACGTAAAATCCTCAATTGTTACGAGAAACCTGCACCGCTAATGTCAACAGAGCTCGGTGCATATTATCAGATTTATTAGGTTACGAAATCCGACTTTTTGTATGTCATGTTAATGATATGTTAGAGAACGACCCCACTGAACAATTCAGAACATGAATAATCATACTTGTCTTGGTAAAATGTATTTTATAACATAAGAAAGTGAAATTTCATCACCGAAGCACGTTTTCACCCACTCTGGGCAGATGGGGTGGACACCCTAGGTCTAGGCCTAGGCCTATAACTACCATATTGCAAAGCCTGTGTTGCCACAAAGCTCATTCTATAAAATAGCCTAAGCTTTAAAAGACTCACTGGAATAAGGGATGGTTGGCATGTATTTCACACATTTCTTGATCCTTTAAATGGGTGAAATTGGATCTATAGTTCTTATTCCGGTGAGGGGTCAATCGCCACACAGATGCATCCCCTGTTAATGTGACGTTCAATGTTGGTGTCCTGCAGGGAGTTCCTGGTCATGGTTGGATCTGAGAAGGCCAGATCTACCAATATGAACTGTGAGGTGATGACAGAAGTAAAGCACGACCAGTCTGAACCAGTGGTGGACATCACATTCGGTAAGTAGAATAAACCTGACTTTTACCTAAGATTTACATCATAGAGGCCTATGGTAGGTTATAGTCTGGGTATCAGCCTGTTTAGCCATCCTTCCACTCCTTGTCATGCTAAATGACACAGAGTAAGAGGAATGGAATGTTAGCAAAACAGGTTCTGGATTTCAGGCTAGGTATATTATGCCAGTTGTCACAAATCCTGGTCCTGGAGATATATATATATATATATACATATACATACATACATACAGTGGGGAGAACAAGTATTTGATACACTGCCGATTTTGCAGGTTTTCCTACTTACAAAGCATGTAGAGGTCTGTAATTTTTATCATAGGTACACTTCAACTGTGAGAGACGGAATCTAAAACAAAAAACCAGAAAATCACATTGTATGATTTTTAAGTAATTAATTTGCATTTTATTGCATGTATTTGATCACCTACCAACCAGTAAGAATTCCGGCTCTCACAGACTTGTTAGTTTTTCTAGAAGCCCTCCTGTTCTCCACTCATTACCTGTATTAACTGCACATGTTTGAACTCGTTACCTGTATAAAAGACACCTGTCCTCACACTCAATCAAACAGACTCCAACCTCTCCACAATGGCCAAGACCAGAGAGCTGTGTAAGGACATCAGGGATACAATTGTAGACCTGCACAAGGCTGGGATGGGCTACAGGACAATAGGCAAGCAGCTTGGTGAGAAGGCAACAACTCTTGGCGCAATTATTAGAAAATGGAAGAAGTTCAAGATGACGGTCAATCACCCTCGGTCTGGGGCTCCATGCAAGATCTCACCTCGTGGGGCATCAATGATCATGAGGAAGGTGGGGGATCAGCCCAGAACTACAAGGCAGGACCTGGTCAATGACCTGAAGAGAGCTGGGACCACAGTCTCAAAGAAAAGCATTAGTAACACACTACGCCGTCATGGATTAAAATCCTGCAGCGCACGCAAAGGTCCCCCCTGCTCAAGCCAGCGCATGTCCAGGCCCGTCTAAAGTTTGCCAATGACCATCTGGATGATCCAGAGGAGGAATGGGAGAAGGTCATGTGGTCTGATGAGACAAAAATATAGCTTTTTGGTCTAAACTCCACTCGCCGTGTTTGGAGGAAGAAGAAGGATGAGTACAACCCCAAGAACACCATCCCAACCGTGAAGCATGGAGGTGGAAACATCATTCTTTGGGGATGCTTTTCTGCAAAGGGGACAGGACAACTGCACCGTATTGAGGGGAGGATGGATGGGGCCATGTATCGCGAGATCTTGGCCAACAACCTCCTTCCCTCAGTAAGAGCATTGAAGATGGGTCGTGGCTGGGTCTTCCAGCATGACAACGACCCGAAACACACAGCCAGGGCAACTAAGGAGTGGCTCCGTAAGAAGCATCTCAAGGTCCTGGAGTGGCCTAGCCAGTATCCAGACCTGAACCCAATAGAAAATCTTTGGAGGGAGCTGAAAGTCCGTATTGCCCAGCGACAGCCCCGAAACCTGAAGGATCTGGAGAAGGTCTGTATGGAGGAGTGGGCCAAAATCCCTGCTGCAGTGTGTGCAAACCTGGTCAAGACCTACAGGAAACGTATGATTTCTGTAATTGCAAACAAAGGTTTCTGTACCAAATATTAAGTTCTGCTTTTCTGATGGATCAAATACTTATGTCATGCAATAAAATGCAAATTAATTACTTAAAAATCATACAATGTGATTTTCTGGATTTTTGTTTTAGATTCCGTCTCTCACAGTTGAAGTGTACCTATGATAAAAATTACAGACCTCTACATGCTTTGTAAGTAGGAAAACCTGCAAAATCGGCAGTGTATCAAATACTTGTTCTCCCCACTGTATATACAGTGCCAGTCAAAAGTTTGGACACGTACTCATTCAAGGGTTTTTCTTTATTTTTACTATTTTCTAGATTGTAGAATAATTGTGAAGACATCAAAACTATTAAATTACACATGGAAACGAAA
This sequence comes from Coregonus clupeaformis, assembly GCF_020615455.1. Lineage (NCBI taxonomy): Eukaryota > Metazoa > Chordata > Actinopteri > Salmoniformes > Salmonidae > Coregonus > Coregonus clupeaformis. Next base: position 63,423,238 of record NC_059220.1, on the reverse strand, counting down.
AATATATTTTAGATTCTTCAAAGTAGCCACCCTTTGCCTTGATGACAGCTTTACACACTCTTGGCATTCTCTCAACCAGCTTCATGAGGAATGCTTTTCCAACAGTCTTGAAGGAGTTCCCACATATGCTGAGCACTTGTTGGCTGCTTTTCCTTCACTCTGGGGTCCAGCTCATCCCAAACCATCTCAATTGGGTTGAGGTCGGGTGATTGTGGAGGCCAGGTCATCTGATGCAGCACTCCATCACTCTCCTTCTTGGTCATATAGCCCTTATACAGCCTGGAGGTGTGTTTTGGGTCATTGTCCTGTTGAAAAACAAATGATAGTCCCACTAAGCGCAAACCAGATGGGATGGTGTATCGCTGCAGAATGCTGTGGTAGCCATGCTGGTTAAGTGTGCCTTGAATTGTAAATAAATCACAGACAGTGTCACCAGCAAAGCACCATCACACCACCTCCTCCATGCTTCACGGTGGGAACCACACATGCAGAGATTATCCGTTCACCTACTCTGCGTCTCACAAAGACACGGCGGTTGGAACTAAAAATCTCAAATTTGGACTCATCAGACCAAAGGACAGATTTCCACCGGTCTAATGTCCATTGCTCGTGTTTCTTGGCCCAAGCAAGTCTCTTCTTCTTATTGGTGTCCTTTAGTAGTGGTTTCTTTGCAGCAATTCGACCATGAAGGCCTGAGTCACACAGTCTCCTCTGAACAGTTGATGTTGAGATGTGTCTTACTTGAACTCTGTGAAGCATTTATTTGGGCTGCAATCTGAGGTGCAGTTAACTCTAATGAACTTATCCTTTGCAGCAGAGGTAACTCTGGGTCTTCCTTTCCTGTGGCGGTCCTCATGAGAGCCAGTTTCATCATAGCGCTTGATGGTTTTTGCGACTGCACTTGAAGAAACTTTCAAAGTTTTTCTAATTTTCCGTATTGACTGACCTTCATGTCTTAAAGTAATGATGGACTGTCGTTTCTCTTTGCTTATTTGAGCTGTTCTTGCCATAATATGGATTTGGTATTTTACCAAATAGGGCTATTTTCTGTATACCAACCCTACCTTGTCACAACAACTGATTGGCTCAAACGCATTAAGAAGGAAAGAAATTCCACAAATTAACTTTTAAGAAGGCACACCTGTTAATTAAAATTCATTCCAGGTGACTACCTCATGAAGCTGGTTGAGAGAATGCCGAGAGTGTGCAAAGCTGTCATCAAGGCAAAGGGTGGCTACTTTGAAGAATCTCAAATAGAAAATATATTTTGATTTGTTTAACACTTTTTTGGTAACACATATGAAATCATGTAGTAATTTCATAGTTTTTATGTCTTCACTATTATTCTACAATGTAGAAAATAGTAAAAATTAAGAAAAACTCTGGAATGAGTAGGTGTCCAAACGTTTTGATTGGTACTGTGTGTGTGTGTGTGTGTGTGTGTGTGTGTGTATGTATGTATATATATATATATATATATATATATATATATATATATATAAGAAGTGTGATTGACTTGGAGTTACATTGTGTTGTTTAAGTGTTCCCTTTATTTTTTTGAGCAGTGTGTGTGTGTATATATATATATATATATATATATACACACTACACACAGTTGAAGTCGGAAGTTTACATGCAAAAAAAAAATCCTGAAAAACGTAGACATTTATTTGCATTTTAATGAGGGAAATAAGTATTTAACCCCTCTCAATCGGAAAGAATTCTGGCTCCCAGGTGTCTTTTATACAGGTAACGAGCTGAGATTAGGAGCACACTCTTAAAGGGAGTGCTCCTAATCTCAGTTTGTTACCTGTATAAAAGACACCTGTCCACAGAAGCAATCAATCAATCAGATTCCAAACTCTCCACCGTGGCCAAGTCCAAAGAGCTCTCCAAGGATGTCAGGGACAAGATTGTAGACCTACACAAGGCTGGAATGGGCTACAAGACCATCGCCAAGCAGCTTGGTGAGAAGGTGACAACAGTTGGTGCGATTATTCGCAAATGGAAGAAACACAAAATAACTGTCAGTCTCCCTCGGCCTGGGGCTCCATGCAAGATCTCACCTCGAGTGTTGCAATGATCATGAGAACGGTGAGGAATCAGCCCAGAACTACACGGGAGGATCTTGTCAATGATCTCAAGGCAGCTGGAACCATAGTCACCAAGAAAACAATTGGTAACACACTACGCTGTGGAGGACTGAAATCCTGCAGCTCCCGCAAGGTCCCCCTGCTCAAGAAAGCACATATACAGGGCCGTCTGAAGTTTGCCAATTAACATCTGAATGATTCAGAAGAGAACTGGATGAAAGTGTTGTGGTCAGATGAGACCAAGATCGAGCTCTTTGGCATCAACTCAACTCGCCGTGTTTGGAGGAGGAGGAATGCTGCCTATGACCCCAAGAACACCATCCCCACTGTCAAACATGGAGGTGGAAACGTTATGCTTTGGGGGTGTTTTTCTGCTAAGGGGACAGGACAACTTCACCGCATCAAAGGGACGATGGACGGGGCCATGTACCGTCAAAACTTGGGTGAGAATCTCCTTTCCTCAGCCAGGGCATTGAAAATGGGTCGTGGATGGGTATTCCAGCATGACAATGACCCAAAACACACGGCCAAGGCAACAAAGGAGTGGCTCAATAAGAAGCACATTAAGGTCCTGGAGTGGCCTAGCCAGTCTCCAGACCTTAATCCCATAGAAAATCTGTGGAGGGAGCTGAAGGTTCGAGTTGCCAAACGTCAGCCTCGAAACCTTAATGACTTGGAGAAGATCTGCAAAGAGGAGTGGAACAAAATCCCTCCTGAGATGTGTGCAAACCTGGTGGCCAACTACAAGAAACGTCTGACCTCTGTGATTGCCAACAAGGGTTTTGCCACCAAGTACTAAGTCATGTTTTGCAGAGGGGTCAAATACTTATTTCCCTCATTAAAATGTAAATCAATGTATAACATTTTTGACATGCGTTTTTCTGGATTTTGTTGTTGTTATTCTGTCTCTCAATGTTCAAATAAACCTACCATTAAAATTATAGACTGATCATGTCTTTGTCAGTGGGCAAACATACAAAATCAGCAGGGGATCAAATACTTTTTTCCCTCACTGTAAGTGTATGTACACTTCACACTTCAACTGTATATATGTGTGTGTGTGTGTGTGTGTGTGTGTGTATGTATATACACTACCATTCAAAAATGTGGGGTCACTTAGAAATGTCCTTGTTTTCAAAAGAAAAGGAATATTATATATTAAAATAACATCAAATTGATCAGAAATACAGTGTAGATGTTGTAAATGGCTATTGTAGCTGGAAACGGCTGATTTTGAATGGAATATCTACATAGGCGTACAGAGGCCCATTATTGCAAAGAAAAAGCCAGATCTCAGACTGGCCAATAAAAATAAAAGATTAAGATGGGCTGTCTGAGATATGGCTTTTTCTTTGCAACTCTGCCTAGAAGGTCAGCATCCCGGAGTCGCCTCTTCACTGTTGACGTTGAGACTGGTGTTTTGCGTGTACTATTTAATGAAGCTGCCAGTTGAGGACCTGTGAGGCATCTGTTTCTCAAACTAGACACTCTAATGTATTTGTCCTCTTGCTCAGTTGTGCACCGGGGCCTCCCACTCCTCTTTCTATTCTGGTTAGAGCCAGTTTGCGCTGTTTTGTGAAGGGAGTAGTACACAGCATTGTACAAGATCTTCAGTTTCTTGGCAATTTCTCGCATGGAATAACCTTCATTTCTCAGAACAAGAATAGACTGACGAGTTTCAGAAGAAAGTTATTTGTTTCTGGCCATTTTGAGCCTGTAATCGAACCCACAATTGCTGATGCTCCAGATACTCAACTAGTCTCAAGATGGCCAGTTTTATTGCTTCTTTAATCAGCACAACAGTTTTCAGCTGTCCTAACATAATTGCAAAAGGGTTTTCTAATGATCAATAAGCCTTTTAAAATGATAAACTTGGATTAGCAAACACAACGTGCCATTGTAACACAGGACTGATGGTTGCTGATAATGGGCCTCCGTACGCCTATGTAGATATTCCATTAAAAATCAGCCGTTTCCAGCTACAATAAATCAAATGTTATTGGCCACATGCGCCAAATACAACAGGTGTAGACATTACAGTGAAATGCTTACTTACAGCCCTTAACCAACAGTGCATTTTTTTTTTAATAAAGAAGTCAAATAAAACAACAACAAAAAAGTGACTATGCATAAATAATTAACAGAGTAGCAGCAGCGTAAAAATATGGGGTGGGGGTGGGGGGGCAGTGCAAATAGTCCGGGTAGCCATGATTTAGCTGTTCAGGAGTCTTATGGCTTGGGGGTAGAAGCTGTTGAGAAGTATTTTGGACCTAGACTTGGCACTCCGGTACCGCTTGCCGTGCGGTAGCAGAGAGAACAGTCGATGACTAGGGTGGCTGGAGTCTTATTTTGAGGGCCTTCCTCTGACACACCGCCTGGTATAGAGGTCCTGGATGGCAGGAAGCTTGGCCCCAGTGATGTACTGGGCCGTACGCACTACCCTCTGTAGTGCCTTGCGGTCGGAGGCCGAGCAGTTGCCATACCAGGCGGTGATGCAACCAGTCAGGATGCTCTCGATGGTGCAGCTGTATAATTTTTTTAGGATCTGAGGACCCATGCCACATTTTTTCAGTCTCCTGAGGGGGAATACTCAACTAGTCTGTATGTATCCATTTACAACATTAACAATGTCTACACTGTATTTCTGATCAATTTGATGTTATCTTAATGGACAAAAAATTTGCTTTTCTTTCTAAACAAGAATTTCTAATTGACCCCAAACTTTTGAACGGTAGTGTATGTATGTATGTATGTATGTATGTGTGTGTGTGTGTGTGTGTGCAGGCTTTTGTGCCAGCCCAACATTAACTCACCTGATTCCCGGTGTTGGCCTGGAATAAATAGCCTGCTCTGCACACCCTGGAACACTCCAGTCTCAGGGTTGGTGACCATTAGTAAAAGCTTAAAGAAATTACATCGATGTAAGATCTATTAAGTGTTCTTGAACTTAAGTCATATTGAGGTACATGAATGACCAGGTATTTACAAAATGAAATCATAATTATCCTACATAGTAGTAATCTAGCCTGTTGGATTCTTTAGGGTCCCAGTCTTCACAATTTGGTACCAGGTAGCAGAGTTCCCAATGTTGTTTTGCGTTCCTTTTTACACTGCCTCAGCGAAACAAGTTGTTTACTTGTGATTTCCCCCTTCTCTACAGTGGATGGAGAAAGGCTAATGATGAAGGGCGCGAGACTGACCAGCAAGGAGATGCTGACAGCACTGCAGTCACGATGTGTAGCCAAGGACCCCCAGGCCAAAATTACAGCCAAGAAGTAGTCCCTCCCTCCCTCAGTAATATGTATGTGTCTATGTATATTTGTGAATGTTCATAATAAAATACTTTATTGAAATTTATCTTTGTTGTTTTTCAGTCCATTTTAGAAATACACTACATGGCCAAAAGAATGTGGACACCCCTTCAAATTTGTCGATTTGGCTATTTCAGCCACACCTGTTGCTGACAGGTGTATAAAATCAAACACACAGCCATGCAATCACCATAGACAAACATGGACAGTAGAATGGCCCGTACTGAAGAGCTCAGTGACTTTCAACGTGGCACCGTCATAGGATGCCACCTTTACAACAAGTCAGTTCTTCAAATTTCTGCCCTGCTAGAGCTGCCCCGGTCAACTGTAAGTGCCGTTATTGTGAAGTGGAAACGTCTAGAAGCAACAACAGCTCAGCCGCGAAGTGGTAAGCCACACAAGTTTACAGAACGGGACTGCTGAAGCGTGTAGTGCGTAAAAAATCGTCTGTCCTCGGTTGCAACACTCACTACCGAGTTCCATATAGCCTCTGGAAGCAACGTCAGCAAAATAACTATTCATCAGGAGCTTCATGAAATGGGTTTCCATGGCCGAGCAGCCACACACAAGCCTAAGATCACCATGCGCAATGCCAAGCGTCGGCTGGAGTGGTGTAAAGCTCTCTGCCATTGGACTCTGGAGCAGTGGAAACGTGTTCTCTGGAGTGATGAATCACGCTTCACCATCTGGCAGTCTGACCGACGAATCTGGGTTTGGAGGATGCCAGGAGAACGCTGCCTGCCCGAATGCATAGTGTAAACTGTAAAGTTTGGTGGAGGAGGAATAATGGTCTGGGGCTGTTTTTCATGGTTCGGGCTAGGCCCCTTAGTTCCAGTGAAGGGAAGCTTCCAACTTTGTGGCAACAGTTTGGGGAAGGCCCTTTCCTGTTTCAGCATGACAATGCCCCTGTGTACAAAGTGAGATCCATACAGAAAGGGTTTGTCGAGATCGGTGTGGAAGAACTTGACTGGCTTTCACAGAGCCCTGACCTCAACCCCATCGAAAAACTTGGGATGAATTGGAACGCCGACCGCGAGCCAGGCCTAATCTCCCAACATCAATGCCCGACCTCACTAATACTCTTGTGGCTGAATGGAAGCAAGTCACAGCAGCAATGTTCTAACATCTAGTTGAAAGCCTTCCTAGAAGAGTGGAGGCTGTTATAGCAGCAAAGGGGGGACCAACTCCATATTAATGCCCATGATTTTGGAATGTTCGACTGGCATGTGTCCACATACTTTTGGCCGTGTAGTGTATTTCCTCTACTGAATGGTCCAGTTTAATTAGGAGCACATTCACTTTTTAAAGTTATTTAGGTTAGATGGCATAAGACTTTGAAGTGAAAGCATGTCAATTGTTTTGTCTGCCAAGTTTGTTTCAGATCATTTTTGTCCATTCAGATGTAGGCTATTAGATTGCATTATCTAGCTCTGTCATCATTTTTTACCTGGTCAGTGAACTATTTGCAGAGTAATAGACACTCTTTTCAGCATTTTGAAAGGACATTGTGAAACCCATAGCCTCTGACATAGTAAGCTAAATGTAATTTGGCACAGTAGTAGATGTGGCACTCAAAAACCTTTCACCCAGTCCAACTATTATTCCTCCATTGGAAATTGCGGAACTACATACCGTGACGTCCGTGGCTATGATTGGTCAGCATTAGCATGCTTGCGCCAGCTGGATCCCTTTAAAACCTTGGACCGTTCTCATTAGAGGGAGTAGATTCGATTTTTGGAACGATAGACCGCACTGTTGTGGATATTACAGATAACTGGAAAGATGGTTGACAAGTTTGTGGGGACCTGGAAAATGATTTCCAGCGATAACTTTGATGACTACATGAAAGCTTTGGGTATGATATATTTTTCTAATCTTGAATAAATGATTGATAAACTTATGATAGGAATAAATATAACGATAACATTACATTATAATACGATGAAGATTTGTATTTATGTATGCATGATAATGCTTTTGGTTGCACCCCACTACACTGCCAATAGATCCCACATGACAGTTTGTTCTCCGCTGTGCAGGTGTTGGCTTCGCGACCCGACAGGTGGGAAACCGCACCAAGCCCAGTCTGATCATCCTCATGGACGACCAAGGAATTATCTGTGTGAAATCCCAGAGCACTTTCAAAACGGTTGAAATTAAATTCAAACTCAACGAGCCTTTCGAGGAAACAACTGCAGACGACAGAAAAACAATGGTTGGTTGGGATCAAAATCTGTGTGTGAAAGTCAGTTGACTTGGGTGAACGGTTCATTGGAAATAACTTTATTTTTCCTTTCATCTTCAGACCGTTTTTACTCTTGAAAATGGCAACCTTGTGCAAAAACAGAACTGGGACGGCAAAGAGACAACAATAGAGAGAGAGGTGACTGGTGATGGCAAGTTGATAGCCGTAAGGATCAGTTTTTTCATTTCTTATTAAAAAACAACTTTATAATAGCCTACATGTTTCTCAAATGGTCCTGTAGTCTTTTTTTTGCTTGTTTGTAGTTTGTTTATTTGTTAATAACTTCTGAATTTGACAGATTACTGTAAAATAATTTCTGATATTAGAAACTCATTTTACTAAACTTTGTATAAACATTAAGTTGTTGGGAAAGTTAAATCACACTTGAATTTATAAGCTCAACCATTTTACATGTAAGACTTCATGCATTTTTGACTGAACAAGTGTTTTATCGCTCTCAAACCTACAACATATGCAGGAATGTGTATTCCTGGTTGATAGCCAGCACGTGAATCATCTCAACTCTGACCTACCAAACTCTTTTTCCCTCTCCTCCTTCCTCCTCTTCCTCTCCTCTTCCTCCTCATCTTTACAGAAATGCGTGATGGGGGATGTGGTTGCGGTGAGGACGTACGTGAAGGAGGCATGATGGGTCTCGTGACAATTTTTTTTCTTCGATGATTGGATAACGACAGGCTCAGTTCAATGAGCAGCAAAGTTAAAGTTACAGCACGTATTTGCTCATATTCTTCATTGTATTGCCAACGCATATTTATGCATTGTACTGCTCTAATATGATACATTTGGTTATAAACATTGTTTTGATTTGAATAAAAACCTTAAAATTGCCCTCTTGTTCTCATTTGAAATGATTGCATGATGTCTTGGTTGGATTCTCCACGATGGGACAGTAGGTTCAATATTGACCACTGATGACTAATATGTATATTTTTATTTTTAGCTCTAAACATGTAAGAATAACAAGACATGAGTAATACATGTTATTCATAGACTGACACAACATGTGGGAGCTTTCAGCTATTCATGTAGCCACATTTCTCAGTACATAAAATGAACAAACATCAGTGTTTTGCAGCAACGATTACGTTCTTTGATGATCGCAAACATGGATATTTGACAGTGCTCTTGGTTTTACCATTGCCTAGTGTTTAACAGAGTACATGATAATAATCTGACCAGGGTTAGGTCTATTTGCATTGCTTTTGGCAGCCAGACACACAATCATAATAATCGCTACCGTGTATTCGAAATGCCCCATTATTTAATACTAACAAATACTTAGGCCCAGGTCAACAGGATCCATAGCTTTAATTGATAGCCCAACTGACTAGTGTACTATTGTTAAACACTGTACAAGCTAAATTGATATGGAACAGAGCATGTGAGCGGAGCATGCCCAATTTGACTGGAGTGTGGAGACATATTCCCAAAGGCTGGAGGACCCGCCCGCTCCAAACTAGCGCTCACTTCACGAGCTCAGGGCATACCCGTCCCAGCACGCATTTATAGTCTACTTGTGTGCTGCTATAGACCCTTACTTTAGCTACTGTCATGGATTTCGCTAAATATTTTTCATAAAGAAACTGATGAAACACAGAGGTGCAAAATCAAGGTGACTTACAAAGATGAGGACCAAGAGCAAGCGAGGGAGTGCTACATCACCGCACTCCCTCTCTTGCCTCTTGGTCCTCATCTTTGTAAATCACCTTGATTTTGCACCTCTGTGATGTAGTGTCCACAATTAAATAATCATTGTGGAATCTGAAAAGGCACATATCCCAAAAGCATGATGGTGTAGGCTACTTACTACGTGTACATGCTAAAAGGAACGAGGTGGGTAGCTAATTAAGTGTGTCATTGTAGCAAAGTATTTATAAACTAAAAACCAGATCTCTTAAAAGTGTATTGTTATATTATCTATGCAATAGGCCATCATTGATTTTGGCTCAATAGGCCTGGCATATTCCAACTTTCAAGGAGCTTTCAGTTTTGATTGGGTTATTTTGCATAAAAACCTTTATGCTTACCTATTGAAAAAAAATTAACTGCATCCCTGCCCAGCCTGGCAAGTGTGGAGAGGATATTCTCTGCTGCTGGCCTGCTCTCCAGGCACAATCGCATGAGCCTGAAGCCACCGATTCTGGCCAAACTCGTGTTTCTAAAAATGAATTCAAACGCACTTGAATTCCTAGTAAGGTATTTTTCATTTAATTTGTATTTAATTCTAAGTCCCAGCCCATATGCGCAATTTATAGACTATAATGATTTAATACAACAAAATGTTGTTTAAATGCTGACCGCTTAATATCCCTGCCAGTCTAGTGTGTTGCACTCGCAAAGGCTTTACAATGTATTTATTTGTAGGCTATAGCCTTGAAATAATATAGCCTAAATAATTCATTTTCGTTCCTTCTTAGACTCCCTGTCTGGCTCCTGACCTGAGTGTTTATATGCTGTTTAATATAACATGTAGCCAATTTGAAATGATGAGCGCTTCTTACATTCAACTTTTCATGTTTATTAAAATACTTTTCATTCAAATCATATGGTTTGGTTTCAATACTTCAAAACCAAATGGTAGGTCCAGGTAGTCACAAACATAGATTGGTGTTGGTTAAATGGTGAATTTAATGAATGGAGCGAATTTGGAGCGGCAGTTTTTTTTCCCCCTGTGAGTGCTGAATGGTTTTTAGCTGAGTGGTTGGAAAGAACGTGGAGCTCCGGGCAAGCACTGCTCCATGAGTGATGAGCGGGATTGCAGACCGCTCAACTCTGCTCACATACTCTGATATGGAATGTCGATTTTGGAGGATTACTGTACATCCATACATACTACTGTACATTTACTGTATGTTTAGATATGTTTGGACAAAATACGAGTAGTTTGAGTCATAACAGGACTGGCAAGAGTTGAAGACCTGTGATATTATGAATAGCAACAGGAGCCATTGGGGACAATTTCCATCTAAACCCCAAGTCAAAGTTTATCTGCTCCAGTAACACATTTCTCTCTGACTTGGACAGAACAAGACAAATGAAAGCTAAGCACTTCAAAATTGTTGTTGGCAGGGGGACCACCAGACCTCCTTTACTGGAATGTGAATGCTTTTAGATGGTCAGAGAGGACCAGTGTTAGAGGTCACACAGGATATGTATTTCTTTCCTTTTTTTGGTCTTGAACATTTCCCATTTTGAAGGCCACATAGTTGCAGCGGTGCGTAACTTAAGAAACCCAGAGCATTGTGGGTCCCCGTGGAGTCACTCCCTTTGGCAGGGACTCAAGCTGAGATTGTTCCAGCGTGCGACAGTTAGCCGACAGCCACTTTCCCATGGCAGGAAAGAGAGCAGCTATACTGATTGGGGTTAATGGCGAAAACAGCTGAAACAGGTGGAACTGTGGGCCAACTCTCCACCGACATCCCATTTAGTCAGGACAATGCAATCGGTCCACTGCCTATGCTGTATAAAGTTTGTACAGTGGGTGGGATTCCAAGTTCATCACAGTTGCAAATGCTGGTAGGATCAAACCCCCACTAGAAACGTGCAGCAAAGGTGTTTAGTAGAGTGAAATAGAGGCAAGTTGAAGATACAGATTGCACTAATGGAAGTTTCCAGCCCACACACAGCTTCATCAAAATATATCCCATCTGGGACTGATCCATTTACATTTTTAAAGTATTTATCTGTCTCTATTCCATTCTGGAACACAATATTTAGATATTCATACTGGTGACTGTAGGTCACATGAGTGCTGTTGGACCAATGACTCAAGGTTCATATGATCTCAACAGTAAGTTATTAGTGTGTGTGTGTGTGTCTCTGTGTGTGTGTGTGTGTGTGTGTGTGTGTACTTGTGTGCGTGTGTGTGTGTGTGCAAGGGTACAAGTTCATTCTGAGGCGAGAGAGAGCGAGAGAGGGCCATCTAAAATAATACCTCCCAAGCCTTAGGCTCCACAGCTCTCAGCTGCTTCTGATTGTTTCCTAAATGGCACCCTATTCCCTATATAAATCGAATCAAATCCAATCAAATTTGATTTGCCACATGCACCGAATACAACTAGTGTAGACCTTACAGTGAAATGCTTACTTACAACTCCTTAACCAACAATGCTGTTTTAATAAAATACAAAATAAAAGTGTTAAGTAAAAAATAGATAAGTAAAACAGTCCGGGTAGCCGTGATTAGATGTTCAGGAGTCTTCCGGCTTGGCGGTAGAAGCTGTTAAGAAGCCTCTTGGACCTAGACTTGGCGCTCCGGTACCGCTTGCCGTGCGGTAGCAGAGAGAACAGTCTATGACTAGGGTGGCTGAAGTCTTTGAAAATGTTTTGGGCCTTCCTCTGACACCGCCTAGTATAGAGGTCTTGGATGGCAGGAAGCTTGGCCCCAGTTATGTACTGGGCCATACGCATTACCCTCTGTAGTGCCTTGCGGTCAGAGGCCGAGCAGTTGCCATACCAGGCGGTGATGCAACCAGTCAGGATGCTCTCAATGGTGCAGCTGTATAACGTTTTGAGGATCTGAGGACCCATGCCAAATCTTTTCAGTCTCCTGAGAGGGAATAGGCTTTGTCATGCCCTCTTCACGACTGTCTTGGTGTGTTTGGACCATGTTAGTTTGTTGGTGATGTGGACACCAAGGACCTGTTCCACTACAGCCCCGTCAATGAGAATGGGGGCGTGCTCAGTCCTCTTTTTTTCCCTGTAGTCCACAATCATCTCCTTTGTCTTGATCACATTGAGGGAGAGGTTGTTATTCTGGCACCACACGGCCAGGTCTCTGACCTCCTCCCTATAGGCTGTCTCATCGTTGTCGGTGATCAGGCCTACCACTGTTGTGTCGTCGGCAAACTTAATGATGGTGTTGGAGTCATGCCTGGCCATGCAGTCATGAGTGAACAGGGAGTACAGGAGGGGACTGAGCACGCACCCCTGAGGGGCCCCCATGTTGAGGATCAGAGTGACAGATGTGTTGTTACCTATCCTTACCACCTGGGGGCGGCCCGTCAGGAAGTCCAGGATCCAGTTGCAGAGGGAGGTGTTTAGTCCCAGGGTACTTAGCTTAGTGATGAGCTTTGAAGGCACTATGGTGTTGAACGCTGAGCTTTTGTCAATGAATAGCATTCTCACGTAGGTGTTCCTCTTGTCACATTTACATTTACATTTACGTCATTTAGCAGACGCTCTTATTCAGAGCGACTTACAAATTGGTGCATTCACCTTATAGGCAGTGGGATAACCACTTTACAATATGTTTTTATTTTATTTTAATTTTTTTTGGGGGGGGGGTGGGGTAAGGATTACTTTATCCTATCCCAGGTATTCCTTAAAGAGGTGGGGTTTCAAGTGTCTCCGGAAGGTGGTGAGTGTCTCCGTTGTCCTGGCGTCGTGAGGGAGCAGTGGTCTAAGGCACTGCATCGCAATGCTAACTGTGCCACTAGAGATCCTGGTTCGAATCCAGGCTCTGTCGCAGCCGGCCGCGACCGGGAGACTCATGGGTGGCGCACAATTGGCCCAGCGTCGTCCAGGGTAGGGGAGGGAATGGCCGGCAGGGATGTAGCTCAGTTGATAGAGCATGGCGTTTGCAATGCCAGGGTTGTGGGTTCGATTCCCACGGGGGGCCAGTATAAAAAATAAAAAAAATGTATTCACTAACTGTAAGTCGCTCTGGATAAGAGCGTCTGCTAAATGACTAAAATGTAAAATGTAAAATGTTCCACCATTGGGGTGCCAGAGCAGTGAACAGTTTTGACTGGGCTGAGCGGGAACTGTGCTTCCGCAGAGGTAGGGGGGCCAGCAGGCCAGAGGTGGATGAACGCAATGCCCTCGTTTGGGTGTAGGGACTGATCAGAGCCTGAAGGTACGGAGGTGCCGTTCCCCTCACAGCTCCATAGGCAAGCACCATGGTCTTGTAACAGATGCGAGCTTCAACTGGATTCCAGTGGAGTGTGCGGAGTAGCGGGGTGACGTGAGAGAACTTGGGAAGGTTGAACACCAGACAGGCTGCGGCATTCTGGATGAGTTGTAGGGGTTTAGTGGCACAGGCAGGGAGCCCAGCCAACAGCGAGTTGCAGTAATCCAGACGGGAGATGACAAGTGCCTGGATTAGGACCTGTGCCGCTTCCTGTGTAAGGCAGGGTCGTACTCTCCGAATGTTGTAGAGCATGAACCTACAGGATCGGGTCACTGCCTTGATGTTTGCGGAGAACGACAGGGTGTTGTCCAGAGTCACGCCAAGGCTCTTTGCACTCTGGGAGGAGGACACAATGGAGTTGTCCACCGTGATGGCGAGATCATGAAACGGGCAGTCCTTCCCCGGGAGGAAGAGCAGCTCCGTCTTGCCGAGGTTCAGCTTGAGGTGGTGATCTGTCATCCACACTGATATGTCTGCCAGACATGCAGAGATGCGATTCGCCACCTGGTTATCAGAAGGGGGAAAGGAGAAGATTAGTTGTGTGTTGTATGCGTAGCAATGATAAGAGAGGCCATGTGAGGATATGACAGAGCCAAGTTACTTGGTGTATAGCGAGAATAGGAGAGGGCCTAGAACTGAGCCCTGGTGGACACCAGTGGTGAGAGCATGTGGTGCGGAGACAGATTCTCGCCACGCCACTTGATAGGAGCGACCTGTCAGGTAGGACGCAATCCAAGAGTGAGCCGCGCTGGAGATGCCCAACTCGGAGAGGGTGGAGAGGAGGATCTGATGGTTCACAGTATCAAAGGCAGCAGACAGGTCTAGAAGGACAAGAGCAGAGGAGAGAGAGTTAGCTTTAGCAGTGCGGAGAGCCTCCGTGACACAGAGAAGAGCAGTCTTAGTTGAATGACCAGTCTTGAAACCTGACTGGTTTGGATCAAGAAGGTCATTCTGAGAGAGATAGCAAGTGAGTTGGCTAAAGACGGCACGCTCAAGAGTTTTGGAGAGAAAAGAAAGAAGGGATACTGGTCTGTATTTGTTGACATCGGAGGGATCGAGTGTAGTTTTTTTGAGAAGGGGTGCAACTCTCGCTCTCTTGAAGACGGATGGGAAAGGGCAGTGTGGAGTGCAATAGTGATTGCATCATCTGTGGATCTGTTGGGGTGGTATGCAAATTGAGTGGGTCTAGGGTTTCTGGGATAATGGTGTTGATGTGAGCCATGACCAGCCTTTAAAAGCACTTCATGGCTACAGACGTGAGTGCTACAGGTCGGTAGTCATTTAGGAAGGTTACCTTAGTGTTCTTGGGCACAGGGACTATGGTGGTCTGCTTGAAACATGTTGGTATTACAGACTCAGACAGGGAGAGGTTGAAAATGTCAGTGAAGACACTTGCCAGTTGGTCAGCGCATGCTCAGAGTACACGTCCTGGTAATCCGTCTGGCCCTGCGGCCTTGTGAATATTGACCTGCTTAAAAGTCTTACTCACATCGGCTACGGAGAGTGTGACCACATAGTCATCTAGAACAGCTGATGCTCTCATGCATGCTTCAGTGTTGCTTGCCTCGAAGCGATCCCTGGTCAAAAGAAGTGGACTAAATAGGAAATAGGGTGTCCTTTGAGATGCAGCCTCTGTGTGAAAGGGAAACAGCAGGAGTTTCCTTGCAAAAAGGAAAGGATACAATCTTACTATAACAGCTCGTAGATTAGTGATCCTCCGTGGCTGTGGCTGCAGGATTAAATGGCCAGAGGTAATTACAGCACAGTTACGGATCTCCTCAGGAAGAGAATGATAAAGCGAGTCCAATATGAGATCTGGCAGAGTCATAGTAAACATTGGAAATGATTTAACAAAACAAAGTTGTGTGAAGAAGGAATAGATTGTATTTAGGGCAACGTATGAGGCTTCTGTCATTGTTTACGTATGGATTAAAAAGTACTGTACAGAAAAATAGTAGGGCCATTGGTCCAGACACAGTTTAAGACTAGTCCTGGACTAAAAATAACTTTCAATGGAGATTCTGCAATAAGCAATTTAGTCCAGGTTTACGTAATGTGTGTCCGGGAAACCAGTCCTCCTCACAACTTATAAATAAAGTCTACAGTACAGGGACTGATACAGTCTACAGTACAGGGACTGATACAGTCTACAGCACAGGGACTGATAAAGTCTACAGTACAGGGACTGATACAGTCTACAGTACAGGGACTGATAAAGTCTACAGTACAGGGACTGATACAGTCTACAGTACAGGGACTGTCGTTCGCCAGGGACTGATACAGTCTACAGTACAGGGACTGATACAGTCTACAGTACAGGGACTGATACAGTCTACAGCACAGGGACTGATACAGTCTACAGCACAGGGACTGATACAGTCTACAGTACAGGGACTGATACAGTCTACAGTACAGGGACTGATACAGTCTACAGCACAGGGACTGATACAGTCTACAGCACAGGGACTGATACAGTCTACAGCACAGGGACTGATACAGTCTATAGTACAGGGACTGATACAGTCTACAGTACAGGGACTGATACAGTCTACAGCACAGGGACTGATAAAGTCTACAGCACAGGGACTGATACAGTCTACAGTACAGGGACTGATACAGTCTACAGCACAGGGACTGATACAGTCTACAGCACAGGGACTGATACAGTCTACAGCACAGGGACTGATACAGTCTACAGTACAGGGACTGATAAAGTCTACAGTACAGGGACTGATACAGTCTACAGTACAGAGACTGATACAGTCTACAGTACAGGGACTGATACAGTTGTACAGGGACTGATACAGTGTCTGCATTGCATTAGGTCCATTCACACACCCACAGGGATGTTGTTGAGGCTGTGTGTGTGTGCGTGTGCAAGTGTGTGTGACTGATTGATTTTTACACAGGGGCTTGTTGACCAGACAGCCTGGACATTACAGGAATTAAATCACATCATTTGTGTCACATCTGGAAAGCTCCACTCGCAGTATACTGTCCAGCTCACACAAACGCACACGTACACGTACACACACGTACACACACACACACACACACACACACACACACACACACACACACACACACACACACACACACACACACACACACACACACACACACACACACACACACACACGTACAGCTGCAGCACAGTTTACTGTAGTTCAGCAGATTACTTTTCCTCACCATTGTGATCTGAGGGGTATACTACAAAGCAGGATCAAGGAGTTAGCCAGCTAACTAGCCTAAATAGGATGACAAAAATCTGCAGTTGTTTGTTGTTGTTTATCAAAGCTGGCTAACTCATTGATCCTGCTTTGTAGCACAGTGCATTCGGAAATTATTCAGACCTCTTGACTTTTTCCACATTTTGTTACGTTACAGCCTTATTCTAAAATTGATTAAATAGTTTTTTCCCCCCTCATCAATCTACACACAATACCCCGTAATGACAAAGCAAAAACAGGTTTTTAGAAATGTTAGTACATTTATTAAATATAAAAAACTGAAATATTACATTTACATAAGTATTCAGACCCTTTACTCAGTACTTTGTTGAAGCACCTTTGGCAGCGATTACAGCCTCAGGTTTTCTTGGGTATGACGCTGCAGGCTTGGCACACCTGTATTTGGGGAGTTTCTCCCATTCTTCTCTGCAGATCCTCTCAAGCTCTGTCAGGTTGAATGGGGAGAATTGCTGCATAGCTCTTTTCAGGTCTCTCCAGAGATGTTCGATCGGGTTCAACTCCGGGCTCTGGCTGGGCCACTCAAGGACATTCAGAGACTTGTCCCGAAGCCACTCCTGCGTTGTCTTGGCTGTGTGCTTAGGGTCGTTGTCCTGTTGGAAGGTGTACGTTCACTCCACGCTGAGGTCCTGAGCGCTCTGGAGCAGGTTTTCATCAAGGATCTCTCTGTACTTTGCTCCGTTCATCTTTCCATCTTTCCTGAGTAGTCTCCCAGTCCCTGCCGCTGAAAAACATCCCCACAGCATGATGCTGCCACCACCATGCTTCACCATAGGAATGGTGCCAGGTTTCCTCCAGATATGACGCTTGGCATTCAGGCCAAAGAGTTCAATCTTGGTTTCATCAGATCAGAGAATCTTGTTTCTCATGGTCTGAGAGTTCTTTATGTGCCTTTTGGCAAACTCCAAGCAGGATGTCATGTGCCTTTTACTGAGGAGTGGATTCCATCTGGCCACTCTACCATAAATGCCTGATTGGTGGAGTGCTGCAGAGATGGTTGTCCTTCTGGAAGGTTCTCCCATCTCCACAGAGGAACTCTGGAGCTCTGTCAGAGTGACCATCGGGTTCTTGGTCACCTCCCTGACCAAGGCCCTTCTCCCCCGATTGTTCAGTTTGGTGGTTCCAAACTTCTTCCATTTAAGAATGGACTGTGTTCTTGGGGTCCTTCAATGTCCCCAAGAACACAAGATGGCCCGGAGGGGATGGCTGGCGTTTTATGGACTCTTAACCAACCATATTATTTTGTGTGTTTTTCCGCATTGTTTGTAACTTATTTTGTACATAATGTTGCTGCCACTGTCTCTTATGACCGAAAATAGCTTCTGGACATCAGAACAGCGATTACTCACCTTGAACTGGACAAATAATTTTTCTTTAATGAGTCGGACGAGAGGTATTTGCTCCAGACACCCGACAGGGACCTCATCCCCGTCATTCGCAGTAGAAAGAAAAGGAGATATCACGGAAGGAGATCGGGGTGCTTGGTAAGGAGCCGGCGACGAGTGGCTAATCTGCCTTTGCCATCGATACTATTGGCCAATTTACAATCGCTTGATAATAAAGTGGATGAACTACAGGCATGAATATCCTTCCAACGGGACATTAAAAACGGTAATATCTTATGTTTCACCAAGTCGTGGCTGAACGAAGACATGAATAACATACAGCTGGTGGGTTATACACTGTATCAGCAGGATAGAACAGCAGCCTCTGGTAAGACAATGGGTGGCGGTCTATGTATATTTGTAAACAACAGCTGGTGCACGATATCTAAGGAAGTCTCTCTGAGGTAGAGTATCTCATGATAAGCTGTAGACCACACTATCTACCAAGAGAGTTTTCATCTATATTCTTCGTAGCTGTCTATTTACCACCACAAACCGATGCTGGCACTAAGACTGCACTCAAGGAACTGTACAGTATACGGCCATAAGCAAACAGGAAAACGTTCATCCAGAGGCAGTGCTCGTAGTAGCCAGGGACTTTCATGCAGGAAAACTTAAATCCGTTTTACCTAATTTCTATCAGCATGTTAAATGTGCAACCAGAGGGAAAAAAACACCTTTACTCCACACACAGAGACGCGTACATAGCTCTCCCTCGCCCTCCATTTGGTAAATCTGACCATAATTATATCCTCCTGATTCCTGCTTACAAGCAAAAACTAAAGCAGGAAGCACCAGTGACTCGGTCAATAAAAAAGTGGTCAGATGAAGCAGATGCTAAGCTACAGGACTGTTTTGCTAGCACAGACTGGAATATGTTCCGGGATTCTTCTGATGGCATTGAGGAGTACACCACATCAGTCACTGGCTTCATCAATAAGTGCATCGATGACGTCGTCCCCATAGTCACTGTACGTACATACCCCAACCAGAAGCCATGGATTACAGGCAACATCCGCACTGAGCTAAAGGGTAGAGCTGCCACTTTCAAGGAGCGGGAATCTAACCCGGAAGCTTATAAGAAATCCCGCTATGCCCTCCGACGAACCATCAAACAGGCAAAGCGTCAATACAGGACTACGATCTAATCGTTCTACACCGGCTCTGACGCTCGTTGGATGTGGCAGGGCTTGCAAACTATTACAGACTACAAAGGGATGCACAGCCGCGAGCTGCCAAGTGACACGAGCCTACCAGACAAGCTAAATTACTTCTATGCTCACTTCGAGGCAAGGAACACTGAAACATGCATGAGAGCATCAGCTGTTCCGGATGACTGTGTGATCACGCTCTCCGTAGCCGATGTGAGTAAGACATTTAAACAGGTCAACATTCACAAGGCCGCAGGGCCAGACAGATTACAAGGACGTGTACTCCGAGCATGCGCTGACCAACTAGCAAGAGTCTTCCCTGTCTGAGTCTGTAATACCAACATGTTTCAAGCAGACCACCAAAGTCCCTGTGCCCAAGAACACTAAGGTAATCTTCCTAAATGACTACCAACCCGTAGCACTCACGTCTGTAGCCATGAAGTGCTTTGAAAGGCTGGTCATGGCTCACATCAACACCATTATCCCAGAAACCCTAGACCCTCTACAATTTGCATACTGCCCCAACAGATCCACAGATTATGCAATCTCTATTGCACTCCACACTGCCCTTTCACACCTGGACAAAAGGAACACCTATGTGAGAATAATATTCATTGACTACAGCTCAGCGTTCAACACCATAGTGCCCTCCAAGGTCATCATTAAGCTAAGGACCCTGGGACTAAACACCTCCCTCTGCAACTGGATCCTGGACTTCCTGACGGGCCGCCCCCAGGTGGTAAGGGTAGGTAACAACACATCTGCCACGCTGATCCTCAACACGGGGGCCCCTCAGGGGTGCGTGCTCAGTCCCCTCCTGTACTCCCTGTTCACTCATGACTGCATGGCCAGGCACGACTCCAACACCATCATTAAGTTTGCCGATGACACAACAGTGGTAGGCCTGATCACCGACAATGACGAGACAGCCTATAGGGAGGAGGTCAGAGACCTGGCCGTGTGGTGCCAGGATAACAACCTCTCCTTCAACGTGATCAAGACAAAGGAGATGATTGTGGACTACAAAAAAAAGCATGACCCATTCTCATCGACGGGGCTGTATTGGAGCAGGTTGAGAGCTTTAAGTTCCTTGGTGTCCACATCACCAACAAACTAACATGGTCCAAGCACACCAAGACAGTCGTGAAGAGGGCACGACAAAACATAAGGAGACTGAAAAGATTTGGCATGGGTCCTCAGATCCTCAAAAGGTTCTACAGCTGCACCATCGAGAGCATCCTGACTGGTTGCATCACTGCCTGGTACGGCAACTGCTCGGCCTCTGACTGCAAGGCACTACAGAGTGTAGTGCGTACGGCCCAGTACATCACTGGGGCCAAGCTTCCTGCCATCCAGGACCTCTATACCAGGAGGTGTCAGAGGAAGGCCCTAAAAATGTCAAAGACTCCAGCCACCCTAGTCATAGACTGTTCTCTCTGCTACCGCACGGCAAGCGGTACCGGAGCGCCAAGTCTAGGTCCAAGAGGCTTCTAAACAGCTTCTACCCCCCAGCCATAAGACTCCTGAACATCTAATCAAATGGCTACCCAGACTATTTGCATTGCCCCCCCCCTTTTACTCTGCTGCTACTCTCTGTTTATTATCTATGCATAGTCACTTTAATAACTCTACCTACATGTACATATTACCTCAATTACCTCGACTAACCGGTGCCCCCGCAACAGGGACTCGTACCGGTACCCCCTGTATATAGCCTCGCTATTGTTATTTTTACTGCTGCTCTTTAATTATTTGTTACTTTTATTTCGTATTATTTTATATTGTATTTTTTTGTGGTTTGTTTTGGTGTTCTTTCTTAAAACTGCATTGTTGGTTAAGGGCTTGTAAGTAAGCATTTCACTGGAAGGTCTACACCTGTTTTATTCGGCGCATGTTGCAGACATTTTCTGGTACTCCTCCCCAGATCTGTGCCTCGACACAATCCTGTCTCGGAGCTCTAGGGGACAATTCCTTCGACCTCATGGCTTGGTTTTTGCTCTGACATGCACTGTCAACTGTGGGACCTTATATAGACAGGTGTGAGCCTTTCCAAATCATGTCCAATCAATAGAATTTACCACAAGTGGACTTCACTCAATTGTAGATACATCTCAAGGATGATCAATGGAAACAGGATGCACAAAATGTGGAAAAAGTCAAGGGTTCTGAATACCTTCCGAATGCACTGTATACCCCTCTGGTAAATATAATTTTTATCTGAAAACAATTACAATCTAATACGTATTTAATGTTCCTACCAACCCTGGCAACCTCTTCTATCCACCTCTTCTATCCACCTCTTCTATCCACCTCTTCTATCCACCTCTCCTATCCTCTCTGTCTTGTTATTGCTCTACTCAGGTTGTAACAGGAGCTGTAAAGCAGACATGGGTTCAAATAGTATTTGAAATCTTACAATTGGCCTTGATCATTTGTTGAGCCTGCTTAGAGTGCCAGGTGGGTGGTGTTTACACTTTTGGGACTATCCCATTGGTGCAATTGTGTCAGGCAAGCTCAATCAAGCCCAACTAAAGCATTTGAAAGATGTTGAATACTATTTGAACCCGAGTCTGCTCTGGACCGAAGTGGACTTTGGGTTCAGCCTGGTCCTGCGGCCTGCTGGGTAGAGAGGGGGTTGCTTGGTAGGAAGGTCAGGTATGTCAGCCCTGGCCCCAGTGGAACTGCAGGGAGGCTGGTTGCCATGCAACAGGGGTTCCATTGAACTGAATTACTCCCAAATGTAGTCATACCAAGGATAAGATGAACTCTCTCTTATTTCAACAGCAACAGCTCTGGGCACTAGCGTTATGTTATGCAAGGAAGGATAGGACAGCCTGGCTTGTCTGGGTTCAGAGAAGCAGCAACACAGACAGTTCTCTTTCTTGCTGGAAAAGATCAGTAGAGAGATTTCTGGGTAGTTTTCTCTGAAATTATGACGGCTCAAACAAAATACTGTTTCGAATGAGAGTTCAGAGATTGAACAATTGATGGAGGAAAGAAGTCTAATAATCTGTCGTCAGTCACACCTCACAGCATCCCAAAATATATTTATTAAAAAACTTTTGTTGGCATTTTGAAGGCATTAAACCCTCGTTTGAAATTGGCGTCCCTGAGACAGGTTAAGCCTAGTCTTGGACTAAAATGAACGGATAATCTCCATTGCAAATGTTTTGTAGTCCAGGACTTAATTTGTGTCCGGGAAAACGGCCCTAAATAGTAAAGACGATTTGGGTGCACGTTAGCTGCATTTACACAGGCAGCCGAATTCAGATGTATTGCCCAATTATTGGCAAAATAGCTGATCTGATTGGTCAAAAGATGGCCTCTCATGGCCTGAACATGAACTATCTCATGGACATGGCCTGACTGTCAGACTATTGTCTAGACTAGAGTCAGAATGTACTGTGCTACGTGTCTACTACGGAATGGGTCATTTTGGGTAAACAGTAATATGTTGTGTCTGTCCTGATTCCTGTTCTCCAACGAAAATGTGAAGAGTGTGAATGACTGGAATCTAGTAGCTGCAAGATGTTATGTTATGGGGAACTGTACTTTGTTTACGTCTGTGCTTCACGGCCTTCTAATGCAGGTGCATGGGTGTTATCAAGTCAGGCCATACTGTTATTGTGGTGTACTGCATATAGAAATAGAATGACTAGACTGGGCCTGGAGGCTCTAACCTTGGCAATTTAACTGGTAAACTCATGGGTACACTCGCAATGGCTGGCTGGTGTTGTGATGCAATAATTTCCATGGTATTTTGGAATGTTCTATCAACTGATGCTAGATTGCCATGGTAATGTACACTGCGTGTACAAAACATTAGGAACACCTTAATATTGAGTTGCACCTGCTTTTGACCTCAAAACAGCCTCAATTTGTTGAGGCATGGACTACAAGGTGTCAAAAGCGTTCCACAGGGATGCTGGCCCATGTTGACTCCAATGCTTCCCACAGTTGTGTCAAGTTGACTGGATGTCGTTTGGGTGGTGGACCATTCTTGATACCCACGGGAAACTGTTAAGCGTGAAAAACCCAGCAGCGTTGCAGTTCTTGACACACTCAGACTGGTGCCTACTACCACACCCCGTTCAAAGGCACTTAAATATTTTGTCTTGCACATTCACCCTCTGAATGTCACACATACACAATCCATGTCTCAATTGTCTCAAGGCTTACAAATCCTTCTTTAACCTGTCTCCTCCCCTTCATCTACACTGATTGAAGTGGACTTAACAAGTGACATCAATAAGGAATCATAACTTTCACCTGGATTCACCTGGTCAGTCTATGTCATGGAAAGGTGTTCCTAATGTTTTGTACACTCAGTGTATAATGTTCATTCAAATTATGCTAACTGATGTGGCTCATGCAATGGAATGTATTTTTTTGTAATGTCAGTTGATTTGACTCAACAAATCACTTTTACTTCCTGGCATGGGTACACTCAAAATGTCTGCCAGTCCACCCATTATACCATAATTGACTTGAATGGAGACGGCCCTTCTATTCATTCTATTTCTATAGTACTGTATATGGACTGATTTCTTTCTCTTATGTCACAGAACTTCTGAGAGAACATTGTTTGTGATGTGCGAGACCAGACGAGACACAGTATCGTTTGACTGAGGCCAGTTAAACAGTATTGGACTGTCTGCAAAATAATGTACCTCTTCTTAATGGAAGAGTGCACAGTAAAGTTCCATATTCTGAATCAAATCCAGTTTGTCAAACAATAGAGACTGGAACATTTAGAAAATCAGAGCAAAGGTATATTGGCACTGATCTAAAATGAGGGAACTTCAACTCCAGGATAAAATCAAAACAACATATACTTTGTTTACAGATTTTAATATTGTCACACTTGTCAATTATTCATCACAAAATATGTACACAAAATACAGTTAGCTCTTGGCTCATAAACACAAAACAATAGGAATCCGAACCCTCTCGAACACCTCCAGGCACAACGCTGTACACAACACGCACTTCCCCAGATGGTAGGGGAAAGATAACAGGGTGCTGTAACGGGGCCTGTGATAGTCCAGAGGAAAAAGGAAACCATCTGTTATGAGCTGACTTCTCTCTAAGTGGCTCGTAAAGCGGCTGTCTACCAGTTACAAGCAAAACAGTCACCCTCACTTTAACCCTCTGAAGTCTATATTAGTGAAATCACAACAAGCCATTGTTGGTTGTTAATTCCTATTGTTCCATTGTCTCTTGTTGTTCACCTCAACCTACAGTGATAATTGACAGGATTTATATGGAGGTTTCCAGTGCTCAAATCATTTTATATGGCATGCAGTTTTTACTAGTTTTAGTCTACTAGTTTACTAACAACCAGTTACTGCACCCATTAACAACATCTACTGCGCCCATTACAACCCTCTACTGCGCCCATTACAACCAGCTACTGCTCCCATTACAACCAGCTACTGCTCCCATTACAACCAGCTATTGCGCCCATTACAACCCTCTACTGCGCCCATTACAACCCTCTATTGCGCCCATTACAACCCTCTACTGCTCCCATTACAACCAGCTACTGCGCCCATTACAACCCTCTACTGCGCCCATTACAACCAGCTATTGCGCCCATTACAACCCTCTACTGCGCCCATTACAACCCTCTACTGCGCCCATTACAACCCTCTATTGCGCCCATTACAACCCTCTACTGCTCCCATTACAACCAGCTACTGCGCCCATTACAACCCTCTACTGCTCCCATTACAACCAGCTATTGCGCCCATTACAACCCTCTACTGCGCCCATTACAACCCTCTACTGTGCCCATTACAACCCTCTATTGCGCCCATTACAACCCTCTACTGCTCCCATTACAACCAGCTACTGCGCCCATTACAACCCTCTACTGCGCCCATTACAACCAGCTACTGCGCCCATTACAACCAGCTATTGCGCCCATTACAACCAGTTACTGCTCCCATTACAACCAGCTACTGCGCCCATTACAACCAGCTACTGCGCCCATTACAACCCTCTACTGCGCCCATTACAACCAGCTACTGTGCCCATTACAACCAGCTACTGCTCCCATTACAACCAGCTACTGCGCCCATTACAACCCTCTACTGCGCCCATTACAACCCTCTACTGCGCCCATTACAACCAGCTACTGTGCCCATTACAACCAGCTACTGCTCCCATTACAACCAGCTACTGCTCCCATTACAACCAGCTACTGCGCCCATTACAACCCTCTACTGCGCCCATTACAACCCTCTACTGCGCCCATTACAACCAGCTACTGCGCCCATTACAACCAGCTACTGCTCCCATTACAACCAGCTATTGCGCCCATTACAACCAGCTATTGCGCCCATTACAACCAGTTACTGCTCCCATTACAACCAGCTACTGTGCCCATAACAATTACATACTGCACCTATTACAACCAGATACTGCACCTATAACAACCAGATACTGCACACATAACAACCAGTTACTGCACCCATAACAACCAGTTACTGCACCCACAACAACCAGTTACTGCACCATAACAACCAGATACTGCACCCATAACAACCAGTTACTGCACCTATTACAACCAGATACTGCACCCATAACAACCAGATACTGCACCCATAACAACCAGATACTGTGCCCATAACAACAAGATACTGCACCCATAACAACCAGTTACTGCACCCACAACAACCAGTTACTGCACCATAACAACCAGATACTGCACCCATAACAACCAGTTACTGCACCCATTACAACCAGATACTGCACCCATAACAACCAGATACTGCACCCATAACAACAAATTACTGCACCCATAACAACCAGATACTGTGCCCATAACAACCAGATACTGCACCCATAACAACCAGTTACTGCACCCATAACAACCAGATACTGTGCCCATAACAACCAGATACTGTGCCCATAACAACCAGTTACTGTGCCCATAACAACCAGATACTGTGCCCATAACAACCAGATACTGTGCCCATAACAACCAGATACTGTGCCCATAACAACCAGATACTGTGCCCATAACAACCAGATACTGTGCCCATAACAACCAGATACTGTGCCCATAACAACCAGTTACTGCACCCATAACAACCAGATACTGTGCCCATAACAACCAGATACTGTGCCCATAACAACCAGATACTGTGCCCATAACAACCAGATACTGTGCCCATAACAACCAGATACTGTGCCCATAACAACTAGATACTGGGCCCATAACAACCAGATACTGTGCCCATAACAACCAGATACTGCACTAGAACTGGTTGATCAAACACAAAAACAAACAAAGCTGTAGCTCCCTTTCTCTCAGGACAGTAAAGCCTTTTGATGGTCCCGTACGCCTATACTGAAACAACACACACACACACAATACAGCTAGGCTCCTTTTCCCTGTACTACACAGCTGCACCTAAAGCAAACAAACACTCTCAGTGGGTCATATGTCTTTGGCTTTTTTTCTCATGAGGCACTTTTGATCCAGAAAAGCAGAAGGGAGAGTCAGCCATGTGACTCAGAGGAAGAAAAGGCTTCACACTGAGCTGAAAGTCAGAGATTATTAATTAATTTGGTTAAAAGGGGAAGAGGGGGAGGGAGGAGGTGGTGGAGGAGAGGAAGGTGGGAGTGACTCATTTGCAGACCTGGGTTTAAATACTATTTGAAATCATTTCAAATACTTTAGTTGTGCTTGATTGAGCTCGACTGTAGCAATAAACCAATGTAATTCCCCAAAAGTGCAAACCCCGCCCATATGGCAACTTCAGGCTACAGCCAATTTGAACTCCTTTTTGTGGTGTTCATAAATTAGTCTCCAGACGTGTTATCCAAAGGGCCAAAGGTAGGTTACTCAAAGAGTAGGGCCAGGAGTTTTCCTGACCACATGACCTAACCAGGAAAAACTCTAGGTCCTGTAAGTACACTGCTGGCAGTAATTGAGCTTCATGGGACCAGAGTTTTTCCTGGTCATGTGACATGGTCAGGAACAACTCCATGCTCTACCAGTTAGTCCTACTCCTACCGAATCAGCAGAGCACATGGTTCAGTTAGTAATACTCCTACTAAATCAGCAGAGCACCTGGTTCAGTTAGTCCTACTCCTACTGAATTAGCAGAGCACCTGGTTCAGTTAGTCCTACTCCTGCTGAATCAGCAGAGCACCTGGTTCAGTTAGTCCTACTCCTGCTGAATCAGCAGAGCACCTGGTTCAGTTAGTCCTACTCCTACTGAATCAGCAGAGCACCTGGTTCAGTTAGTCCTACTCCTACTGAATCAGCAGAGCACCTGGTTCAGTTTGTCCTACTCCTACTGAATCAGCAGAGCACCTGGTTCAGTTAGTCCTACTCCTGCTGAATCAGCAGAGCACCTGGTTCAGTTTGTCCTACTCCTACTGAATCAGCAGAGCACCTGGTTCAGTTAGTCCTACTAATGCTGAATCAGCAGAGCACCTGGTTCAGTTAGTACTACTCCTACTGAATCAGCAGAGCACATGGTTCAGTTAGTAATACTCCTACTGAATCAGCAGAGCACATGGTTCAGTTAGTAATACTCCTACTGAATCAGCAGAGCACCTGGTTCAGTTAGTAATACTCCTGCTGAATCAGCAGAGCACCTGGTTCAGTTAGTCCTACTCCTACTGAATTAGCAGAGCACATGGTTCAGTTAGTAATACTCCTACTGAATCAGCAGAGCACATGGTTCAGTTAGTACTACTCCTACTGAATCAGCAGAGCACCTGGTTCAGTTAGTCCTACTCCTGCTGAATCAGCAGAGCACCTGGTTCAGTTAGTCCTACTCCTACTGAATCAGCAGAGCACCTGGTTCAGTTTGTCCTACTCCTGCTGAATCAGCAGAGCACCTGGTTCAGTTAGTCCTACTCCTGCTGAATCAGCAGAGCACCTGGTTCAGTTAGTACTACTCCTACTGAATCAGCAGAGCACCTGGTTCAGTTAGTCCTACTCCTGCTGAATCAGCAGAGCACCTGGTTCAGTTAGTCCTACTCCTACTGAATCAGCAGAGCGCCTGGTTCAGTTAGTCCTACTCCTGCTGAATCAGCAGAGCACCAGGTTCAGTTAGTCCTACTCCTACTGAATCAGCAGAGCACCTGGTTCAGTTAGTCCTACTCCTACTGAATCAGCAGAGCAACTGGTTCAGTTAGTCCTACACCTACTGAATCAGCAGAGCGCCTGGTTCAGTTAGTCCTACTCCTGCTGAATCAGCAGAGCACCTGGTTCAGTTAGTCCTACTCCTACTGAATCAGCAGAGCACCTGGTTCAGTTAGTCCTACTCCTGCTGAATCAGCAGAGCACCTGGTTCAGTTAGTAATACTCCTGCTGAATCAGCAGAAAACATGGTTCAGTTAGTCCTACTCCTTCTGAATCAGCAGAGCACATGGTTCAGTTAGTAATACTCCTGCTGAATCAGCAGAGCACCTGGTTCAGTGAGTCCTACTCCTACTGAATCAGCAGAGCACATGGTTCAGTTAGTAATACTCCTGCTGAATCAGCAGAGCACCTGGTTCAGTTAGTCCTACTCCTGCTGAATCAGCAGAATACCTGGTTCAGTTAGTCCTACTCCTACTGAATCAGCAGAGCACCTGGTTCAGTTAGTCCTACTCCTGCTGAATCAGCAGAGCACCTGGTTCAGTTAGTCATACTCCTACTGAATCAGCAGAGCACATGGTTCAGTTAGTAATACTCCTGCTGAATCAGCAGAGCACCTGGTTCAGTTAGTCCTACTCCTGCTGAATCAGCAGAGCACCTGGTTCAGTTAGTCCTACTCCTACTTATTCAGCAGAGCACATGGTTCAGTTAGTAATACTCCTACTGAATCAGCAGAGCACATGGTTCAGTTAGTAATACTCCTACTGAATCAGCAGAGCACCTGGTTCAGTTAGTCCTACTCCTGCTGAATCAGCAGAGCACCTGGTTCAGTTAGTCCTACTCCTACTGAATCAGCAAAGCACATGGTTCAGTTAGTAATACTCCTGCTGAATCAGCAGAGCACCTGGTTCAGTTAGTCCTACTCCTGCTGAATCAGCAGAGCACCTGGTTCAGTTAGTCCTACTCCTACTGAATCAGCAGAGCACCTGGTTCAGTTAGTCCTACTCCTGCTGAATCAGCAGAGCACCTGGTTCAGTTAGTCCTACTCCTACTGAATTAGCAGAGCACATGGTTCAGTTAGTAATACTCCTGCTGAATCAGCAGAGCACATGGTTAAGTTAGTAATACTCCTACTGAATCAGCAGAGCACATGGTTCAGTTAGTAATACTCCTACTGAATCAGCAGAGCACCTGGTTCAGTTAGTCCTTCTCCTACTGAATCAGCAGAACACCTGGTTCAGTTAGTCCTACTCCTACTGAATCAGCAGAGCAACTGGTTCAGTTAGTCCTACTCCTACTGAATCAGCAGAGCGCCTGGTTCAGTTAGTCCTACTCCTACTGAATCAACAGAGCACATGGTTCAGTTAGTAATACTCCTGCTGAATCAGCAGAGCACCTGGTTCAGTTAGTCCTACTCCTGCTGAATCAGCAGAGCACCTGGTTCAGTTAGTCCTACTCCTACTGAATCAGCAGAGCACCTGGTTCAGTTAGTCCTACTCCTGCTGAATCAGCAGAGCACCTGGTTCAGTTAGTAATACTCCTACTGAATCAGCAGAGCACATGGTTCAGTTAGTAATACTCCTACTGAATCAGCAGAGCACCTGGTTCAGTTAGTCCTACTCCTGCTGAATCAGCAGAGCACCTGGTCCAGTTAGTCCTACTCCTACTGAATCAGCAGAGCAACTGGTTCAGTTAGTCCTACTCCTACTGAATCAGCAGAGCGCCTGGTTCAGTTAGTCCTACTCCTACTGAATCAGCAGAGCACATGGTTCAGTTAGTAATATTCCTGCTGAATCAGCAGAGCACCTGGTTCAGTTAGTCCTACTCCTGCTGAATCAGCAGAGCACCCGGTTCAGTTAGTCCTACTCCTACTGAATCAGCAGAGCACCTGGTTCAGTTAGTCCTACTCCTGCTGAATCAGCAGAGCACCTGGTTCAGTTAGTCCTACTCCTACTGAATCAGCAGAGCACCTGGTTCAGTTAGTCCTACTCCTGCTGAATCAGCAGAGCACCTGGTTCAGTTAGTAATACTCCTGCTGAATCAGCAGACGCAGCATGGTTCAGTTAGTAATACTCCTGCTGAATCAGCAGAGCACCTGGTTCAGTTAGTCCTACTCCTGCTGAATCAGCAGAGCACCTGGTTCAGTTAGTCCTACTCCTACTGAATCAGCAGAGCACCTGGTTCAGTTAGTCCTACTAATGCTGAATCAGCAGAGCACCTGGTTCAGTTAGTCCTACTCCTACTGAATCAGCAGAGCACATGGTTCAGTTAGTAATACTCCTGCTGAATCAGCAGAGCACCTGGTTCAGTTAGTCCTACTCCTACTGAATCAGCAGAGCGCCTGGTTCAGTTAGTCCTACTCCTACTGAATCAGCAGAGCACCTGGTTCAGTTAGTCCTACTCCTGCTGAATCAGCAGAGCACCTGGTTCAGTTAGTCCTACTCCTACTGAATCAGCAGAGCACATGGTTCAGTTAGTAATACTCCTGCTGAATCAGCAGAGCACCTGGTTCAGTTAGTCCTACTCCTACTGAATCAGCAGAGCACATGGTTCAGTTAGTAATACTCCTGCTGAATCAGCAGAGCACCTGGTTCAGTTAGTCCTACTCCTACTGAATCAGCAGAGCACATGGTTCAGTTAGTAATACTCCTGCTGAATCAGCAGAGCACCTGGTTCAGTTAGTCTTACTCCTGCTGAATCAGCAGAGCACCTGGTTCAGTTAGTCCTACTCCTACTGAATCAGCAGAGCAACTGGTTCAGTTAGTCCTACTCCTACTGAATCAGCAGAGCGCCTGGTTCAGTTAGTCCTACTCCTACTGAATCAGCAGAGCACCTGGTTCAGTTAGTAATATTCCTGATGAATCAGCAGAGCACCTGGTTCAGTTAGTCCTACTCCTGCTGAATCAGCAGAGCACCCGGTTCAGTTAGTCCTACTCCTACTGAATCAGCAGAGCACCTGGTTCAGTTAGTCCTACTCCTGCTGAATCAGCAGAGCACCTGGTTCAGTTAGTCCTACTCCTACTGAATCAGCAGAGTGCCTGG
This sequence comes from Coregonus clupeaformis, assembly GCF_020615455.1. Lineage (NCBI taxonomy): Eukaryota > Metazoa > Chordata > Actinopteri > Salmoniformes > Salmonidae > Coregonus > Coregonus clupeaformis. The sequence goes on along the minus strand of NC_059220.1, from coordinate 63,391,725 downwards.
TTCAGTTAGTCCTACTCCTGCTGAATCAGCAGAGCGCCTGGTTCAGTTAGTCCTACTCCTGCTGAATCAGCAGAGCACCTGGTTCAGTTAGTAATACTCCTGCTGAATCAGCAGAGCACATGGTTCAGTTAGTAATACTCCTGCTGAATCAGCAGAGCACCTGGTTCAGTTAGTCCTACTCCTGCTGAATCAGCAGAGCACCTGGTTCAGTTAGTCCTACTCCTACTGAATCAGCAGAGCACCTGGTTCAGTTAGTCCTACTAATGCTGAATCAGCAAAGCACCTGGTTCAGTTAGTCCTACTCCTACTGAATCAGCAGAGCACATGGTTCAGTTAGTAATACTCCTGCTGAATCAGCAGAGCACCTGGTTCAGTTAGTCCTACTCCTACTGAATCAACAGAGCACATGATTCAGTTAGTAATACTCCTGCTGAATCAGCAGAGCACCTGGTTCAGTTATTCCTACTCCTGCTGAATCAGCAGAGCACCTGGTTCAGTTAGTCCTACTCCTACTGAATCAGCAGAGCACCTGGTTCAGTTAGTCCTACTCCTGCTGAATCAGCAGAGCACCTGGTTCAGTTAGTCCTACTCCTACTGAATCAGCAGAGCACATGGTTCAGTTAGTAATACTCCTGCTGAATCAGCAGAGCACCTGGTTCAGTTAGTCCTACTCCTACTGAATCAGCAGAGCACATGGTTCAGTTAGTAATACTCCTGCTGAATCAGCAGAGCACCTGGTTCAGTTAGTCTTACTCCTGCTGAATCAGCAGAGCACCTGGTTCAGTTAGTCCTACTCCTACTGAATCAGCAGGGCACATGGTTCAGTTAGTAATACTCCCACTGAATCAGCAGAGCACATGGTTCAGTTAGTAATACTCCTACTGAATCAGCAGAGCACATGGTTCAGTTAGTCCTACTCCTACTGAATCAGCAGAGCAACTGGTTCAGTTAGTCCTACACCTACTGAATCAGCAGAGCGCCTGGTTCAGTTAGTCCTACTCCTACTGAATCAGCAGAGCAACTGGTTCAGTTAGTCCTACTCCTACTGAATCAGCAGAGCGCCTGGTTCAGTTAGTCCTACTCCTACTGAATCAACAGAGCACATGGTTCAGTTAGTAATACTCCTGCTGAATCAGCAGAGCACCTGGTTCAGTTAGTCCTACTCCTGCTGAATCAGCAGAGCACCTGGTTCAGTTAGTCCTACTCCTACTGAATCAGCAGAGCACCTGGTTCAGTTAGTCCTACTCCTGCTGAATCAGCAGAGCACCTGGTTCAGTTAGTCCTACTCACACTGAATCAGCAGAGCACATGGTTCAGTTAGTCTTACTCCTACTGAATCAGCAGAGCACCTGGTTCAGTTAGTCCTACTCCTACTGAATCAGCAGAGCACATGGTTCAGTTAGTAATACTCCTACTGAATCAGCAGAGCACATGGTTCAGTTATTAATACTCCTACTGAATCAGCAGAGCACCTGGTTCAGTTAGTCCTACTCCTACTGAATCAGCAGAACACCTGGTTCAGTTAGACCTACTCCTACTGAATCAGCAGAGCAACTGGTTCAGTTAGTCCTACTCCTACTGAATCAGCAGAGCGCCTGGTTCAGTTAGTCCTACTCCTACTGAATCAGCATAGCACATGGTTCAGTTAGTAATACTCCTGCTGAATCAGCAGAGCACCTGGTTCAGTTATTCTTACTCCTGCTGAATCAGCAGAGCACCTGGTTCAGTTAGTCCTTATCCTACTGAATCAGCAGAGCACATGGTTCAGTTAGTAATACTCCTACTGAATCAGCAGAGCACATGGTTCAGTTAGTAATACTCCTACTGAATCAGCAGAGCACATGGTTCAGTTAGTAATACTCCTGCTGAATCAGCAGGGCACCTGGTTCAGTTAGTCCTTCTCCTACTGAATCAGCAGAGCACCTGGTTCAGTTTGTACTACTCCTACTGAATCAGCAGAGCACCTGGTTCAGTTAGTCCTACTCCTGCTGAATCAGCAGAGCACCTGGCTCAGTTAGTCCTACTCCGACTGAATCAGCAGAGCGCCTGGTTCAGTTAGTCCTACTCCTGCTGAATCAGCAGAGCACCTGGTTCAGTTAGTCCTACTCCTACTGAATCAGCAGAGCACCTGGTTCAGTTAGTCCTACTCATACTGAATCAGCAGAGCAACTGGTTCAGTTAGTCCTACTCCTGCTGAATCAGCAGAGCGCCTGGTTCAGTTAGTCCTACTCCTACTGAATCAGCAGAGCACCTGGTTCAGTTAGTCCTACTCCTACTGAATCAGCAGAGCGCCTGGTTCAGTTAGTCTTACTCCTACTGAATCAGCAGAGCGCCTGGTTCAGTTAGTAATACTCCTACTGAATCAGCAGAGCACATGGTTCAGTTAATAATACTCCTACTGAATCAGCAGGGCACCTGGTTCAGTTAGTCCTACTCCTACTGAATCAGCAGAGCACCTGGTTCAGTTTGTACTACTCCTACTGAATCAGCAGAGCACCTGGTTCAGTTAGTCCTACTCCTGCTGATTCAGCAGAGCACCTGGTTCAGTTAGTCCTACTCCTACTGAATCAGCAGAGCGCCTGGTTCAGTTAGTCCTACTCCTGCTGAATCAGCAGAGCACCTGGTTCAGTTAGTCCTACTCCTACTGAATCAGCAGAGCACTTGGTTCAGTTAGTCCTACTCATACTGAATCAGCAGAGCAACTGGTTCAGTTAGTCCTACTCCTGCTGAATCAGCAGAGCGCCTGGTTCAGTTAGTCCTACTCCTACTGAATCAGCAGAGCGTCTGGTTCAGTTTGTACTACTCCTACTGAATCAGCAGAGCAACTGGTTCAGTTAGTCCTACTCCTGCTGAATCAGCAGAGCGCCTGGTTCAGTTAGTCCTACTCCTACTGAATCAGCAGAGCACCTGGTTCAGTTAGTCCTACTCCTACTGAATCAGCAGAGCAACTGGTTCAGTTAGTCCTACTCCTGCTGAATCAGCAGAGCGCCTGGTTCAGTTAGTCCTACTCCTACTGAATCAGCAGAGCACCTGGTTCAGTTAGTCCTACTCCTGCTGAATCAGCAGAGCGCCTGGTTCAGTTAGTCCTACTCCTGCTGAATCAGCAGAGCGCCTGGTTCAGTTTGTACTACTCCTACTGAATCAGCAGAGCGTCTGGTTCAGTTTGTACTACTCCTACTGAATCAGCATAGGAACTGGTTCAGTTAGTCCTACTCCTGCTGAATCAGCAGAGCGCCTGGTTCAGTTAGTCCTACTCCTACTGAATCAGCAGAGCACCTGGTTCAGTTAGTCCTACTCCTATTGAATCAGCAGAGCAACTGGTTCAGTTAGTCCTACTCCTGCTGAATCAGCAGAGCACCTGGTTCAGTTAGTCTTACTCCTACTGAATCAGCAGAGCGCCTGGTTCAGTTTGTACTACTCCTACTGAATCAGCAGAGCGTCTGGTTCAGTTTGTACTACTCCTACTGAATCAGCAGAGCGTCTGGTTCAGTTAGTAATACTCCTACTGAATCAGCAGAGCACCTGGTTCAGTTAGTCTTACTCCTACTGAATCAGCAGAGCACCTGGTTCAGTTATGATCTCAAATGGCTGATGAGTGTTCTTCAGTGTCTGAGTTAAAATACCTCTTATTACTCAATACATGTAATCAACTCAAATTAGCCTCCAGCTGTAGCCAAGTCTTTTCATGCCGTTCCAATCTTCAATCAAACACACTCTCCTTTAAGTCCATAAATGGAGATTAATTTAGAAATACATTTGAAATTAATTTAATTCCAACTCAATCGATGGGCATCTGGGAAGCTTAAAAGTCCTATTGTTTAATGTTGTTTAAACAGTTTAAACATAGTATAGCATGCTGATTGATAAAGAGGTAAACATGCAGGACAATGAAGCATTATCTTAATATTCATTTAGAAAAGAAGCTAGCTGTGAGCTTAACATAGATTCTGAAAGTTATTTCAAAGAATTATACAATTCTAGAATATTACTTCTGTTTTAATGGATATGGGAGCTCCACTGAGAAAGAATCAGAATAATTCTGATGTCACCTGATTTCTCTGGTGGAAAACTAAGTCAGCAACATTCCCTTGACCACATTCTCTTTGGGGGGAGTTCAGGAATGCTGTGTTCACTTCATCAAAATGAAACTCTCAGTTAAAACTCTTCCAAATAGGCGAAGTCATTGAACTCTGCCTATGTCTTGGGGATTTATTGTTTTATTTTGTTTTCTATGTCTTATGAATACATACCCACTAAGAAGCTTGAGGATTGATCAACACTATTTTCATTGTAGCTGTTTATGTAGTGTATCAACACCTTACATAATGTACCAAGTCAATATGAGACAGAAAATATGTCAAGACCCATCTCAATATCACGTGTTGTGGATAATACTTAAGATATGAATACATTAACATGTGTGACATCACAGGAGGTTGGTGGCACCTTAATTGGGGAGGACAGGCTCCTGGTAATGGCTGGAGCAGAATCAGTAGAATGGTTCAAATACATCAAACACATGGTTTCCATGTTTGATGCCATTCCATTTGCTCCGTTCCGGCCATTATTATGAGCCGTCCTCCCCTCAGCAGCCTCCACTGTGTGACATGGAATGTCAATGGAATTGTGCAGCCAGTCAAAATAATTCAGCCATTTTCTTATTTGAAAAAGAATAACGCCAACATCTGTTTGTTTTTTACAAGAAACTCACTTATCAGCAATAGAAAGTGAAAGGTTTGGGGAAGCTTGGAATGGGTTGGCATTCTCCTCCACCTACTTCTCAAGATCTTACTTATGCTCACAGCAGCTATGGAGAAAAATGAACTTCCCCAATCACTATGTTTGGTTACAATCACTCTACCTAAAAAGAAAGATAAGGATCCATTGTGATGCGGATCCTTCTGCCCAGTATCACCTTTGAATGTGGATTATAAAATCATGGCTAAGGAATTGGCTTTTCACATAGAAATAGTAATACAAAAGTTGATTCACTTAGATCAAACGGGGCAATAGGATGTCTTCAGACAACCTCAACCGATTTTTCTATATAGTCCATCATACTAGGAACGTCCAAAAGTGGTAGTATTATTGGATACTGAAAAAGCCTTTGATAGGGTGGAATGGACATCTATTCATGAAATGGAAGAAACCCATATCGCAAGGCACCCCTATTTGGAACAACCCGACATTACCTCCAATATTTAATGACAATACCTTTAAGTTCTGGTTCCAAAGTGGCATCATTAATGTTGAGCACATGTATTATAATGGCTCTCTACTGTCATTCAATCAATTACAAGAAAAATATAGGCTATACAAGACCAATTTCTTTAAATTCTTACAACTAAGAAATCTTATTCAATTGCTTCAACAGAATCTGGATAAACCTAAAGCATAGAGCATTGAAAAAATACTGAAAGAAGCTGCAACGCCAATGAAGTTGATTGCCAAGTTATATCAATGGTAGATAGCTCAGAACCTATAAGGATTAAATTGATGAGAACTATTGGTCACAGATATGTGAAAATGTTCATATTTGCTCCTAAAACCTTAGACATAAACTATTGCAATTCAAGATAATCCATAGGATTTACTACTGTCACGTCTCCTCCCATTGCTCCCCTCTGGCGCTCTGATTCGCCGGTCTACTGAGCCACCGGTCTGAGCGCACCACCTCGGCAACACCGGAATGGAAACCCAACGCACCCTAATCACCTCCAGCGCACCTGCACCTCCTCATCTCATCACCACCCCTATATAGCCCTGGACTGTTCAGTGTTGTGTTGTGTGTGATTGTTAGTGTCTTGTCGTGTACTGGCTCTGTGTTGTGCGCTTGCGCAGTTAACCTTTAAATTGTTGATTCCTGCCTCTTCGTATTCTCAGTACTCGTCATAACTACACTCCTGCCAGAATGTATGTAATGCACCCAGAAATGTCATATCTCTGTTGTAGATGCAGCAAGCTAAAAGGAACCCTATTACATAAGAGCGCCTGCTAAATGACTTAAATGTAAATGTAAATATGCTGTGGTCCTGTGAGAAACTGACACCATTTTGGGATAATGTATGTGCTATCATATCATTGTGTCTAGGAATTCATATCCATCCATCTCCATGATTATGTCTGTTGGAAAATGTAAATATTGGTGACCAATATCAAATAAAGTTTTGTAACTTAGGTCTAATTGCTGCATAAAAATGTATACAGTAGCTATCAATTGGAAAGCACCATACTCACCGTCAATAAGGAACTGGAGGGCTGAACTATGTAGTTACATTCCATTAGAATCTGTGTTTTATCAAATTAAGCAAAAAAAGACAAATCTGAAAACTTTACATTGACCATCTTGAGGAGTGTGACATTTCCCAACAGACACAATCACGTTTGAATTTGATATGTGTATTGAAAGGGGAGGCTACTGTGTGTTGGTGCGTTCATGGACAGGTGTGTTCATGGACAGGTGTGTTCATGGGCAGGTGTGTTCATGGACAGGTGTGTTCATGGGCAGGTGTGTTCATGGACAGGTGTGTTCATGGGCAGGTGTGTTCATGGGCAGGTGTGTTCATGGACAGGTGTGTTCATGGACAGGTGTGTTCATGGGCAGGTGTGTTCATGTCATGGTGTGTTCATGGACAGGTGTGATCATGTCATGGTGTGTTCATGGACAGGTGTGTTCATGTCATGGTGTGTTCATGGACAGGTGTGTTCATGTCATGGTGTGTTCATGGACAGGTGTGTTCATGGGCAGGTGTGTTCATGGACAGGTGTGTTCATGTCATGGTGTGTTCATGTCATGGTGTGTTCATGGACAGGTGTGTTCATGGACAGGTGTGTTCATGGGCAGGTGTGTTCATGGACAGGTGTGTTCATGTCATGGTGTGTTCATGGACAGGTGTGTTCATGGACAGGTGTGTTCATGGGCAGGTGTGTTCATGGACAGGTGTGTTCATGTCATGGTGTGTTCATGTCATGGTGTGTTCATGGACAGGTGTGTTCATGGGCAGGTGTGTTCATGGACAGGTGTGTTCATGTCATGGTGTGTTCATGGACAGGTGTGTTCATGGGCAGGTGTGTTCATGGACAGGTGTGTTCATGTCATGGTGTGTATCGGGTGTGGTGGTTGGGTTGTTTTTGTGTTGTTTTTGTTTGTTTGTGTTTATATAAATGGCCCTTTAAGTTATGCAAGAGAAACCATGTTTTATTTTTTTGCATGTGCACCCTATCCTTCGACATTGTTGTATGAGGAAACCATTTGAACAGGCAACCATAGTCCCTCTCTCATCGAAATACATCTATCCCATTTTCCAACTTAAAACCAACAGGAACATTTCCCAGACATTCAAGATCGTTTATACTATTTTTGACAGTTTTATCTAAATTATTTATTGTAAGAAGAACCTCCTTAAAAGTCCCTGTTTCTTGTAAAGGGCTTTTGACAGCTCAGTGATACTAGCAGAGTTCCTGTCAGATTAAGGTTTATGAGGTCAAAAGGCCATTCAACATATTTGATTCAACATACAAAAGAGAAACAGCATTCAATGTTTCTAAAACATTTACATTAACTAAATTTTTCTAAAACGTGGTTCTGACTCTAGTAACTATATGGGCAAAATGCAATTTCAAACAATCGATACTGCAGCATGATTTCGCCAGAAAAGACAATGGTATCTATAGGGGCGAGAAAAAGCAGTATACACCGCTTGGCACCCATAACATTCTTTCTTTCCCCCTATATGGGATAAAAGGTCACCTGTCAGCCAATGACGGTGTTGACGCAGTGAGGTCAGACGAGGACGGATGATGCTGTCTGTCTGGACCATGCCCATCTAAAGGTACATTACAGCAGTCCGTCAGGTCAGTGCACAGTTAACCTCTGTTGACAAAACAAGGGGCAAAGTACACACATACACGGACGCACATGGATGCACATACATACACACACACAGACACACGGACAGACGGACGTACACACACATACACACACACACATACACACACACCCATGCACACACACACACACACACACACACACACACACACACACAGGTACCAAGTTCAGAAATCACATCCTGCTGTCTAGTGATATGTTTTAACAAAGCAATGACTTTTAGAACCTGCTCCTGTTTAGGAATCATGACCTTAAAGGGAAAGGGCTTAGACCCTCAGGTCCTTTATAGTGTCTGTCTGGTGGGAAAACCACTTTGCCTTTAAAGATAAGTGCGTCGTAGGTGTATAGGAACAAAATGACAGGCTACATATAGTAGAATGGGAGATGAGTGAATGGCAGGTGTAGCTGTGAGTGCTAACTGTATAATAAAATCAGTGCTAGGCTATTCAACCACACACACACAGCTACTAAACCCGACCCAATCCGTAATCCTCCCACGTTGGTGGGTTCCATGGGGGTCAGCGTTTGCGGGACGAGGCTTTTATTTACGGCCGATTCTGTTTGGACCAGTCACCCTATGGGTCTGTCAGTGGGGATCAACCTCATGGCCGTCCAACCTCAGTCCGCTTGACTGGCTCCATTCAGCCAGCCAGCACAGTCATTAAGGCCATCCAGACCTTACAACCACAGGCCTGCCTGCCCAGCCCGGTGCAGCCCAGTCAGCAAATACAACCCCTGGACAGAAGAGAGACAGAGAGATAAAGAGAGATAGAGCGAGAGGGTTGGAGGGGTGAAAGAGAGAGGCGGAGAGATACAGTGCCTTCGGAAAGTATTCAGACCCCTTGACTTTTTCAACATTTTGTTAGGTTACAGCCTTATTCTAAAATTGATTAAATTGTTTTTTCCCCCTCATCAATCTACACACAATACCCCATAATGACGAAGCAAAAACAGGTTGTTAGACGTTTTTGCTCATTTATAAAAAATAAAAATGAAATGAAATATCACATTTACATAAGTATTCAGACCCTTTACTCAGTACTTTGTTGAAGCACCTTTGGCAACAATTACTGCCTCGAATCTTCTTGGGTATGACGCTACAAGCTTGGCACACCTGTATTTGAGGAGTTTCTCCCATTCTTCTCTGCAGATCCTCTCAAGCTTGGTCAGGTTGGATGGGGAGCGTTACTGCACAGCTATTTTCAGGTGTTCGATCGGGTTCAATTCCGGGCTCTGGCTTGGCTACTCAAGGGCATTCAGAGACTTGTCCCGAAGCCACTCCTGCGTTGTCTTGGCTGTGTGCTTAGGGTCGTTGTCCTATTGGAAGGTGAACCTTCACCCCAGTCTGAGGTCCTGAGCGCTCTGGAGCAGGTTTTCATCAAGGATCTCTCTGTACTTTGCTCCATTCATCTTTGCCTCGATCCTGACTAGTCGCCCAGTCCCTGCCGCTGAAAAACATCCCCACAGCATGATGCTGCCACCATCATGGTTCACCGTAGGGATGGTGCCAGGTTTCCTCCAGACGTGATGCTTGGCATTCAGGCCAAAGAGTTCAATCTTGGTTTCATCAGACCAGAGAATCTTGTTTCTCATGGTCTGAGAGTATTTAGGTGCCTTTTGGCAAACTCCAAGCGGGCTGTCATGTGCCTTTTACTGAGGAGTGGCTTCCGTCTGGCCACTCTACCATAAAGGCCTGATTGGTGGAGTGCTGCAGAGATGGTTGTCCTTCTGGAAGGTTCTCCCATCTCCACAGAGGAACTCTAGAGCTCGGGTTCACTCCACTGGCTTCCAGTTGAAGCTCACATCTGCTACAAGACCATGGTGCTTGCCTACGGAGCTGTAAGGGGAACGGCACCTCCTTACCTTCAGGCTCTGTTCAGTCCCTACACCCAAAAATAAAAATATTATATAAAACAAATGAAAATTTAAAATATATAAAAATAAATTGTAAAGTGGTTGTCCCAATGGCTATCATAAGGTGAATGCACCAATTTGTAAGTCGCTCTGGATAAGAGCGTCTGCTAAATTACGTAAATGTAAGTTCTTGGTCACCTCTCTGACCAAGGCCCTTCTCCCCCGATTGCTCAGTTTGGTCGGGCAGCCAGCTCTAGGAAGAGTCTTGGTGGTTCCAAACTTCTTCCTTTTAAAAATGATGGAGGCCACCGTGTTTTTGGGGACCTTCCCCAGATTTTGGTACCCTTCCCCAGATCTGTGCCTCGACACAATCCTGTCTCGGAGCTCTAGGGACAATTCCTTTGACCTCATGGCTTGGTTTTTGCTCTGACATGCACTGTCAACTGTGGGACCTTATATAGACAGGTGTGAGCCTTTCCAAATCATGTCCATTCAATTGAATGTAACACAGGTGGACTCCAATCAAGTTGTAGAAACATCTCAAGGATGATCAATGGAAACAGGATGCACCTGAGCTCAATTTCGAGTCTCATAGCAAAGGGTCTGAATACTTATGTAAATAAGGTATTTCTGTTTTTTATTTGTAATACATTTGCAAAAATGTCTAAAAACCTATTTTCGCCTTGTCATTATGGAGTATTGTGTGTAGATTGCTGAGGAATTGTTTTTTAAAAATCCATCTTAGAATAAGGCTGTAACGTAACAAAATGTGGAAAAAGTCAAGGGGTCTGAATACTTTCCAAAGGCACTGTATATACACTAGCACAGCTTTTCAACAGCTGACCACCCCATCGCCACCGTTTCCGGAACAGATTTTGTTGGCCCTGCTGATATGAGTGGCACTAGCACAGAGCAGAGCACTAGAACAGAGCACTAGAGCAGTGCACTAGAACAGAGCACTAGAGCAGAGCACTAGAACAGAGCACTAGAGCAGAGCAGAGCACTAGAACAGAGCACTAGAACAGAGCAGAGCACTAGAACAGAGCACTAGAGCAGAGCAGAGCACTAGAGCAGTGCACTAGAACAGAGCACTAGAGCAGAGCACTAGAACAGAGCACTAGAGCAGAGCAGAGCACTAGAACAGAGCACTAGAACAGAGCATAGCACTAGAACAGAGCACTAGAACAGAGCAGAGCACTAGAACAGAGCACTAAAGCAGAGCACTAAGCAGAGCACTAGAACAGAGCAGATCAATAGAACAGAGCACTAGAACTGAGCAGAGTACTAGCACAGAGCAGAGCACTAGAACAGAGCACTAGAACAGAACACTAGAGCAGAGTACTAGAACAGAGCAGAGCACTAGAACAGAGTAGAGCAAAGCACTAGAACAGAGCAGAGCACTAGAGCAGAGCACTAGAACAGAGCAGAGCACTAGAGCAGAGCAGAGCACTAGAACAGAGCACTAGAGCAGAGCATAGCACTAGAACAGAGCACTAGAGCAGAGCACTAGAGCAGAGCATTAGAGAAATGCAGAACAGAGCAGAACACTAGAACAGAGCAGAGCACTAGAGCAGAGCAGAGCACTAGAGCAGAGCACTAGAACAGAGCAGAGCACTAGAGCAGAGCACTCGATCAGAGCAGAGCACTAGAACAGAGCAGAGCACTAGAACAGAGCATTAGAACAGAGCAGAGCACTAGAGCAGAGCACTAGAACAGAGCAGATCACTAGAACAGAGCAGAGAACTAGAACAGAGCAGAGCACTAGAACAGAACAGAGCACTAGAACAGAGCACTAGAACAGAGCAGAGCACTAGAACAGAGCAGAGCACTCGATCAGAGCAGAGCACTAGAACAGAGCATTAGAACAGAGCAGAGCACTAGAGCAGAGCACTAGAACAGAACAGATCACTAGAACAGAGCAGAGCACTAGAACAGAGCAGAGCACTAGAACAGAACAGAGCACTAGAACAGAGCACTAGATCAGAGCAGAGCACTAGGACAGAGCAGAGCCCTATAACAGAGCATTAGAACAGAGCAGAGCACTAGAGCAGAGCACTAGAACAGAGCAGATCACTAGAACAGAGCAGAGCACTAGAACAGAGCAGAGCACTAGAACAGAACAGAGCACTAGAACAGAGCACTAGAATAGAGCAGAGCACTAGAACAGAGCAGAGCACTAGAGCAGAGCACTAGAACAGACACTAGAACAGAGCAGAGCACTAGAACAGAGCACTAGAACAGAGCACTAGAACAGAGCAGAGCACTAGAACAGAGCAGAGCACTAGAACACAGTACTAGAACTGAGCAAAGCTCTAGAAAATAGCACTCGAACAGAGCAGAGCACTAGAGCAGAGCAGAGCACTAGAACAGAGCAGAGCACTAGAGCAGAGCAGAGCACTAGAACAGAGCAGAGCACTAGAGCAGAGCACTAGAAAATAGCACTCGAACAGAGCAGAGCACTAGAGCAGAGCAGAGCACTAGAACAGAGCAGTGCACTAGAACAGAGCAGAGCACTAGAACAGAGCACTAGAACAGAGCAGTGCACTAGAACAGAGCAGAGCACTAGAACAGAGCACTAGAACAGAGCACTAGAACAGATCAGAGCACTACAACAGAGCACTAGAACACAGCAGAGCATTAGAGCAGAGCATTAGAGCAAAGCAGAGCAGAGCGGAACATTAGAGCAAAGCAGAGCACTAGAACAGAGCACTAGAGCAAAGCAGAGCAGAGCGGAACATTAGAGCAAAGCAGAGCACTGGAACAGAACACTAGAGCAGAGCACTAGAGCAGAGCATTAGAGCAAAGCAGAGCAGAGCGGAACATTAGAGCAAAGCAGAGCACTAGAACAGAGCACTAGAGCAAAGCAGAGCAGAGCGGAACATTAGAGCAAAGCAGAGCACTAGAACAGAGCACTAGAGCAGAGCACTAGAACAGAGCAGAGCACTAGAACAGAGCAGAGCACTAGAACAGAGGTCTAGAGCAGAGCACTAGAGCAGAGCAGAGCACTCGATCAGAGCAGAGCACTATAACAGAGCAAAGAACTAGAACAGAGCACTAGAACAGAGCAGATCACTAGAACAGAGCAGAGCACTAGAGCAGAGCACTAGAACAGAACAGAGCACTAGAACACAGTACTAGAACTGAGCAGAGCTCTAGAAAATAGCACTCGAACAGAGCATAGCACTAGAGCAGAGCAGAGCACTAGAACAGAGCGGAGCACTAGAGCAGAGCAGAGCACTAGAACAGAGCAGAGCACTAGAGCAGAGCACTAGAAAATAGCACTCGAACAGAGCAGAGCACTAGAGCAGAGCAGAGCACTAGAACAGAGCAGAGCACTAGAACAGAGCAGAGCACTAGAACAGAGCACTAGAACAGAGCAGTGCACTAGAACAGAGCAGAGCACTAGAACAGAGCACTAGAACAGAGCACTAGAACAGATCAGAGCACTACAACAGAGCACTAGAACAGAGCAGAGCACTAGAACAGAGCAGAGCATTAGAGCAGAGCATAGCACTGGAACAGAACACTAGAGCAGAGCACTAGAGCAGAGCATTAGAGCAAAGCAGAGCAGAGCGGAACATTAGAGCAAAGCAGAGCACTAGAACAGAGCACTAGAGCAAAGCAGAGCAGAGCGGAACATTACAGCAAAGCAGAGCACTAGAACAGAGCACTAGAGCAGAGCACTAGAACAGAGCAGAGCACTAGAGCAGAGCAGAGCACTAGAACAGAGCTCTAGAGCAGAGCACTCGATCAGAGCAGAGCACTATAACAGAGCAAAGAACTAGAACAGAGCACTAGAACAGAGCAGATCACTAGAACAGAGCAGAGCACTAGAGCAGAGCACTAGAACAGAGCAGAGCACTAGAACAGAGCACAGCACTAGAACAGAACAGAGCACTAGAACAGAGCACTAGAACAGAGCAGAGCATTAGAGCAAAGCACTAGAACAGGGCAGAGCACTAGAGCAGAGCACTAGAACAGAGCAGAGCACTAGAACAGAGCAGAGCACTACAACAGAGCAGAGCACTAGAAAATAGCACTCGAACAGAGCAGAGCACTAGAGCAGAGCAGAGCACTAGAACAGAGCAGCGCACTAGAACAGAGCAGAGCACAGCACTAGAACATAGCAGTGCACTAGAGCAGAGCAGAGCACTAGAAGAGAGCACTAGAACAGATCAGAGCACTACAACAGAGCACTAGAACAGAGCAGAGCACTAGAACAGAGCAGAGCACTAGAACAGGGCAGAGCACTAGAGCAGAGCACTAGAACAGAGCAGAGCACTAGAACAGAGCAGTGCACTAGAACAGAGCAGAGCACTAGAACAGAGCACTAGAACAGAGCAGAGCACTAGAGCAGTGCACTAGAACAGAGCAGAGCACTAGAACAGAGCACTAGAACAGAGCAGAGCACTATAACAGAGCAGAGCACTACAACAGAGCACTATAACAGAGCAGAGCACTACAACAGAGCACTAGAACAGAGCAGAGCACTACAACAGAGCCACAACATCACTGGTGAAGCGCTAACAGTAACAGTAGTACTGAAACAGATAGAAAATTAGCAAACTTTTGGAATACATTATAGTCAAATATATGAATCTTGTTAACTTGCTTATTCCAGTTAAAAATCACAAAGGGTAAGACATGTACGGTGCATGTATTGCTGGATGTTGACATGAGCATTACACACTAAGGCCACTGAACCATGACTAAAGTGGTAGCCTATTTGCCTTTAGAATCTAGTCTTATTCTAGCTATTTCTCATGCTTTTATGTATCTTAAAATACATAAATTACAAAATGTCTAGGCATCTGCAAATGATCTTGGTCTGATGGTGGCATTTACCTTTTATTTTTAACATTTTAGCAGATGCTCTTATCCAGTGACTTACAGAAGCAATTCAGGTGTTGCTCAAGCACACATCGGCATATTTTTAACCTAGTCGGCTGCGGGGATTGAAACCAGCGACCTGTCGGTTACTGGCCCAGCGCTCTAACCGCTAGGCTACCTGCCGCTCACGGTGACAGTATAGGTTCACTTTAAAAGTTTGGCTGAAGCTAAAGCAGATGGAAAACTGCCCAATTCTAAAAAAAACTACAAGTTTAACTTTTTATCAAATGTGTGAAAGACACTGCTGCTCCCTTGTGGTGTATGTCTACCACACATGCCTGGAATGTCCAGGGAATATTCTCTTAACTGGTAATAATAGTTTGTATTTGACCCAGCAGCGTAGGCGTGGCTGGGCCTGGGTGGGCCCGGGCCCACCGACTGGGGAGCCAGGCCCACCTTGCTCTTTACTTGTCAGTGTTCCAAACAGGACATTATTTGTATTTTTTAACTAAACATGCAAACCCCATCAGATAGAATTCCTAGCTAGCAGTGCACTGGAATGACATTCAGATGAACTGGAATGACATTCAGATGAACTGGAATGACATTCAGATGAACTGGAATGACATTCAGATGAACTGGAATGACATTCAGATGAACTGGAATGACATTCAGATGAACTGGAATGACATTCAGATGAACTGGAATGACATTCAGATTAACTGGAATGACATTCACTCTATTGGGATGGTTGGCCAAAAATAACTAACTGAAAGCCACTCCCCCAATAAGCCACCAATATGACTGCAATGAGGCATGTGTCACTATGCTTCTATGGTTATATGCACCAGGCCACCGCCTACTTCATTTGTTCATTTAGCAAATAAGACAGCTCATGATCCAGTGCCTTTATCACAGTCAACACACCTACAGTTGAAGTCGGAAGTTTACATACACTTAGGTTGGAGTCATTAAAATTCGTTTTTCAACCACTCCACAAATTTCTTGTTAACAAACTATAGTTTTGGCAAGTCGGTTAAGACATCTACTTTGTGCATGACACAAGTAATTTTTCCAACAATTGTTTACAGACAGATTATTTCACTTATGATTCACTGTATCACAATTCCAGTGGGTCAGAAGTTTATATACACTAAGTTGACTGTGCCTTTAAACAGCTTGGGAAATTCTAGGAAATGATGTCATTGCTTTAGAAGCTTCTGATAGGCTAATTGACATCATTTAAGTCAATTGGAGGTGTACCTGTGGATGTATTTCGAGGCCTACCTTCAAACTCAGTGCATCTTTGCTTGACATCATGGGAAAATCAAAAGAAATCAGCCAACACCTCAGAAAAACAATTGTAGACCTCCACAAGTCTAGTTCATCCTTGGGAGCAATTTCCAAATGCCTGAAGGTACCACGTTCATCTGTACAAACAATAGTACGCAAGTATAAATGCCATGGGACCACGCAGCCATCATACCGCTCAGGAAGGAGACACGTTCTGTCTCCTGGAGATGAACATACTTTGGTGCGAAAGGTGCAAATCAATCCCAGAACAACAGCAAAGGACCTTGTGAAGATGCTGGAGAAAACAGGTACAAAAGTATCTATATCCACAGTAAAACAAGTCCTATATCAACATAACTTGAAAGGCCACTCAGCAAGGAAGAAGCCACTGCTACAAAACCGCCATAAAAAAGCCAGACTACGGTTTGAAACTGCACATTGGACAAAGATCATACTTTTTGGAGAAATGTCCTCTGGTCTGATGAAATAAAAATAGAACTGTTTGGCCATAATGACCATCGTTATGTTTGGAGGAAAAAGGGGGATCTTGCAAGCCGAAGTACACCATCCCAACCGTGAAACATGGGGGTGGCAGCATCATGCTGTGGGGGTGCTTTTCTGCAGGAGGGACTGGTGCCCTTCACAAAATAGATGGCATCATGAGGAAGGAAAATTATGTGGATATATTGAAGCAACATCTCAAGACATCAGTCAGGAAGTTAAAGCTTGGTCGCAAATGGGCCTTCCAAATGGACAATGACCCCAAGCATACTTCCAAAGTTGTGGCAAAATGGCTTAAGGACAACAAAGTCAAGGTATTGGAGTGGCCATCACAAAGCCCTGACCTCAATCCTACAGAACATTTGTGGGCAGAACTGAAAAAGCGTGTGCGAGCAAGGAGGCCTACAAACCTGATTCAGTTACACCAGCTCTGTCAGGAGGAATGGGCCAAAATTCACCCAACTTATTGTGGGAAGCTTGTGGAAGGCTACCCGAAACGTTTGACCCAAGTTAAGCAATTTAAAGGCAATGCTACCAAATACTAATTGAGTGTATGTAAACTTCTGACCCACTGGGAATGTGATGAAAGAAATAAAATCTGAAATAAATCATTCTCTCTACTATTATTCTGACATTTCACGTTCTTAAAATAAAGTGGTGATCCTAATTTACCTAGGACAGAGAATTTTTACTAGGATTAAATGTCAGGAATTGTGAAAAACGGAGTTTAAATGTATTTGGCTAAGGTAAACTTCCGACTTCAACTGTATATTTTAGCATTAATTCGCTTTAAAATGTCAGATTCTTCTCAAAAAATGTGTGGAATAGCATGAGATTAGCTATAAAACTGCAACAACTGTGGCAAATTGTGTAGAATTGCGAGGTATTTTTTTTTTTTGGGGGGGGGGTTTGCGGGGCACCCAAATGACCAAATCTCTGCAGGCCTACCCACCAATTAATTTCTGGCCACGCTACTATGTTGAGCATTAACAATATAGGACTAGGACTATTCACATGCCATAAAGAAGTTAGTCTGTTTATAGTACAGATTTACTTATAATCTTGGGCAGGGACACAGCCATGGGCGTAGGCCCACCCACTTGGGAGCCAGGCCCACCCACAGAGGAGGCAGGCCCAGCCAATCAGAATGAGATGTTCCCCACCAAAGGGCTTTATTACAGACAGAAATACTCCTCAGTTTCATCAGCTGTCCGGGTGGCTGGTCTTAGATGATCCTCCAGGTGAAGAAGCCGGATGTGGAGGTCCTGGGCTGGCATGGTTACACGAGGTCTGCGGTTGTGAGGCCGGTTGGACGTAATGTTACCGTTAGCCACCTAGCCAACTGCCAAATTCTCTAAAACGATGTTGGTGGAGGTTTATTTAACATTACGTTATCTGACAACAGCTCTGGTGGCCGTTCCTGCAGTCAGCAGCATGCCAAACTTGAGACATCTGTGGCATTGTGTTGTGTGACCAAACTGCACATTTTAGAGTGGCCTTTTATTGTCCCCAGCACAAGGTGCAACGGTGTAATGATCGTGCTGTTTAATCAGCTTCTTGATATGCCACACCTGTCAGGTGGATGGATTATCTTGGCAAAGGAGAAATGCTCACTAACATGGATGTAAACACATTTGTGCACCAAATCTGAGAGAAATAAGCTTTCTGTGCGTATGGAACATTTCTGGGATCTTTTATTTCAGCTCATGAAACATGGGACGAACACTTTACATGTTGTGTTTATATAACTGGCCTACTCATACCCTAATGCTATAACCTAATAACTGGCCTACTCATACCCTAATGCTATAACCTAATAACTGGCCTACTCAAAGCCAAATGATATAACCTAATAACTGACATACCCATAGCCTAATTACTCATCAATATTCTCACAGACATAATGAATGACACAATAAATTGGTGAATCTAGATTTGAAGTGTGTGTACCTTGAAATAATACTACATCATCTTTGTTTTTTCTGTAATCCTGTAAGAGAAACAAGAAACTACAGAAGCTATATGGTCCATACCACTATTGTTCTAAAATAGGGGTGTCATGGAATGGTAATTTGTGTCATTAACTAATAATAGGATTATATATTTCTTTAGATTGAATTTACATTTGAATTAAAACACAGATTCTAAACTATTTTATAGAAGTAACATGAAAACGTGTCAGTTTGTCACTCTCATGAGGTTGGAGTAATAATGTTCAACAGTCTATTGTTACACTGACACTCGCTGAC
Source organism: Coregonus clupeaformis (assembly GCF_020615455.1). Taxonomy (NCBI): domain Eukaryota; kingdom Metazoa; phylum Chordata; class Actinopteri; order Salmoniformes; family Salmonidae; genus Coregonus; species Coregonus clupeaformis. The sequence continues at coordinate 63,373,110 of NC_059220.1, read as the reverse complement.
TGTGGATGGAGCAGGTGGTTTTGTACTAGGTCTACTTTGGTCAAATAGCTACAGGGAATCCATATCCTTATCATGTAAACAAACAAAGACAACACCTTTCCTCTGTTTGTTCATTACAAGATGCAAGGGCTTGCACAGGATCACATGAGTAGCCTCTTGAGCAAGCAGCTGGCTAAACATTGATGTGTACCCACTCACGCATATCTTTACAATCTGCTGAGGCCTTGATCAGAATAGTACACATTGTTTATACCAGCTCTTGAGCCCTCCAGACCTAAGGCAAATCACCTATGCATTGACTTAATTGGCTGAACAAAGTTTAAATGGATTGATCAGGGGTTTAAAGTAGGCCTGCTCACAATCACTGGAAGTTAGTTCAGCATTAACTAAAGCAGGGCAGGTTATTGTACTGTTGTACCTGGGTACGTCACCTGAAGTTGTCTTCTCCCCTCCACAGATTCCTAGCTGAGACGGTGGACTTCTTTGTTCTATTTTGTGTCAATGCAATCATCGTCCTGTGGATCATGCACCTTTTAGTGGCATGAAGTGAGTCAATCAGTCTGGCCTTTCATCATTTCCATGGCCTTGAATGAAGGCCATGTTAATGAACATACTGTACATTTTCAGTATCATAGTAGGGCATGATGATTCTATTATAGTCCACTCTATCCTATTCTACTGTACTCTATACTCCCCCACAGGGACATCACTAAGTTCATCACCCACTTCATAGTTGAGGAGATAGATGAGAACACGTCCATGGAGGACCTGCAGAAGATGATGGCAGTAGCTCTGGTCTACAGGGTGCTGGTCTGTTTCTATGAGTTACAGTAGCTCTGGTCTACAGGGTGCTTGCTTGCCTGCCTGCCTGCCTGCCTGCCTGCCTGCCTGCCTGCCTGCCTGCCTGTCTGCCTGTCTGCCTGCCTGCCTGCCTGCCTGCCTGCCTGCCTGCCTGCCTGCCTGCCTGCCTGCCTGCCTGCCTGCCTGCCTATCTATCTATCTATCTATCTATCTATCTATCTATCTATCTATCTATCTATCTATCTATCTATCTATCTATCTATCTATCTATCTATCTATCTATCTATCTATCTATCTATCTATCTATCTATCTATCTATCTATCTATCTATCTATCTATCTATCTATCTATCTATCTATCTATCTATCTATCTATCTATCTATCTATCTATCTATCTAGGCCACATATTCAGCAGCAGGTTTGCATTATACTGTCCAGTCCTTTCTTCACCAGAGCCAGACTGAGGCAGTTCTCATTCTGACTCACAGTTCAGAATCTGGACGTTATACAAAATGTCTACCCTCCTCCTTCTCACTGATAGGAGGTCTACTGGTTGTGTCTGCGTAGACTAGTGCATGTGTAAGTGTGTAGGAAGGCACACCTCTGCTCACGTCTGGTTTCCCATCACTCAGGGTATTCTATTTAGCCCCCCTTACACAGGCTTGGTTGGTCAAGGCTAACCTTCAATGCATTAGTGTAAATGGCCACTCTCAAATGAGTTTCCAAGTGACCACCGAAGTTCGTTTATAATGTCATTTTTCACACTACTGTACACACTGTACTAAGTGAGGAGCTATACTGTTGACTTATAATGTATAGCTGCTGGTGGTAGTGTGGTTTTATGTACGAGTGGCGCAGTGGTCTAAGGCACTGCATCGCAGTGCTAGCTGTGCCACTAGAGATCCTGGTTCGAATCCAGGCTCTGTCGTAGCCGGCCGCGACCGGGAGACCCATGGGGCGGCGCACAATTGGCCCAGCGTCGTCCAGGGTAGGGGAGGGAATGGCCGGCAGGGGATGTTGGTAGAGCATGGCGTTTGCAACGCCAGGGTTGTGGGTTCAATTCCCACGGGGGGGGGCCAGTATCAAAAAAGAAATATATATATATAACTAACTGTAAGTCGCTCTGGATAAGAGCGTCTGCTAAATGACTAAAATGTAAAATGTAAATGTAATGTTATAAATAGGGTTTTACATTTCAGTCTCGCAGTATTGAAAATGTTTCTGTCCTAGTCAATGAATTTTGATTAGGCCTTTTATCTTTCGTCGGCTCATTGCTTTCAGCTAAATACTGAAGTAGAGTTACGTCCTCCCTATCTATAGGACGGAGCAGTTCTACGTGGGGCGACTATGAGGTCCTATCATGTTTGATTCATAGACACTCCTTACTTGTAAAAGATGCTATAGAATGTAATGTCTGTCTCTCTCAACCTTGTCCGTCTACCTCTCAGACAGCATGCTCACACTATACATGTTGTATTACAGCATATGAATACAGGTCCAGGACATCTATTATGATGTAGTACAGTTATCATGAATATTTTCATATGTGGCTTATCGTGTCTCTGTTCATTTCATGTTTCACCGGCACCACCAACACTGTAGTGAAAGACAATAGAACCCTATTCAGTGAACATTCAGACTTGAAGTAGTTCCCATGTTTAGCCACAGCAGGGCGCTTTATAGAACACCAACCAGAGCAAATATCTAAATCAAATCAAATTAAATCAAATGTATTGGTCACATACACATGGTTAGCAGATGTTATTACGAGTGTAGCGAAAAACTTGTGCTTCTAGTTCCGACAGTGCAGTAATATCTAGCAAGTAATATCCAACAGTTCCACAACAAATATCTAATACACACAAATCTAAATAAAGGAATGGAATAAGAATACATAAATATATGGATGAGAAATGTCATTGTCAGAGCGGCATAGGCTAAGATGCAATAGATAGTATACACATATGAGACGAGTAATGCAAGATATGTAAACATTATTAAAGTGACTAGTGTTCAATTTGTTTACATTTTACGTAATTTAGCAGACGCTCTTATCCAGAGCGACTTACAGGAGCAATTAGGGTTAAGTGCCTTGCTCAAGGGCACATCGACAGATTTTTCACCTAGTCGGCTCGGGGATTAGAACCAGCGACCTTTCGGTTACTGGCACAACGCTCTTAACCACTAAGCTACCTGCCAGTGATTTTCAAGTCTGTATGTAGGCAGCAGCAGCCTCTGCGCTAGTGATGGCTGTTTAACAGTCTGATGGCCTTGAGATAGAAGCTGTTTTTCAGTCTCTCGGTCCCAGCCTGTCGTGGGAAATTCCTCCTAATAAAAGCCAGTTGGATGGAATGAATGAAAAGAGCAGCAGCCCCTAGGTCGACCGAGGACAACGACGCCTTTCCATGGTCTCATTTTATTAACGACTGCTTGAACGCAGTGACACAGACCCACACACATGCTCAGAATACAGTCACACACGGTCACGCTCAGTCACGCTCAGAGCACATGCTCTGCTTCATACACTCTAGTCCGTCATCAAATTCCTCTGCTCCCCTGACTTAGTCTGATTTCT